>NC_045435.1:65940802-66088180 GCF_002776525.5 Piliocolobus tephrosceles | reverse complement strand
AATATTTATCTCAAGAAATTTGAAAAAGAAAATGATCCTCAAATAAAAAGAAGGAAGGGAAAACAGATCGAGAAAAAGAACCGGACAAGAGTACAGTGATAAATAAATCCATGAGTTTATTTTTCCTTCAGGTAATGAAGAACAGCAAAAATACAATGTTGAAGAAATCCAATGATGCCAGCCACAGCATTATGCACATACATTTGAAATGTTTGATTATTTTGAAATTTGGAATATGTAGACAAGTAGAATAGACTAACAACTTTGAAAAAAGTGGTGGAAGTCTCAATGATCAGTTGGTTTTACAAATGAGTTCTTTCAAGTTTCTAAGGTACAGCAAATACCATCACATTACAAAATATTTCAAAGCATGGGAAATAAATAAAAACAGCTTCCAAAAATAGTTGTATAAAAAGCATATGACCCCGATCCCTAAACTAATATTAAATTTTTTAAAAAGAAAAGAAAAACACAGACCGAACACATATAAATACAAGATCTGTTTAAGCGCTAAGTTTTGTGTTTCATTCACTTGTTGACAGTGGCTACCTCTCATTATTGTCAGTACTGGGGTACTTTAATTACTGAAACTTTCTCAAGTAAGTACATACGTGGCCGCTTTCTTAGCTTGAGTTCAGTGTTTGCAGAAGGTTGGCTGGAATTTCACAGTTGGCCAGTGTTTTCTCTATGTATATACATGAGTGAGTGACTTCCTGGGATGGATTTTTAGTATATTAAAATTTTATTTTTAAAATACACCATGGAATACTATGCAGCCATAAAAAGGACAAGTTCATGTCCTTTGCCGGGACATGGATGAAGCTGGAAACCATCATTCTCAGCAAACTAACACAGGAACTAAAAACCAAAAACACACGTTCTCACTCATAAGTGGGAGTTGAACAATTAGAACACATGGACACAGGGAGGGGAACACCATACAACGGGCCCTGTCAGGGGATGGGGGACTAGGGAAGGGTTAGCATTTGGAGAAATACCTAATGTAGATGATGGGTTGATGGGTGCAGCAAACCACCATGGCACATGTATACCTATGTAACAAACCTGCACGTTCTGCACATGTATCCCAGAACTTAAAGTAGCATAGTAAAAAAGAAATATTGAAAATAAAGAAAAACAATAAATTAAATAATAGGCCATTTATCAAAGCTGGGAAGTTGTTTATACTAAATTAGTGCAAAAGTCATTGTGGTTTTTGCCATTTAAAAGTATGGCAAAAGCAGCAATGACTTTTGCACCAACCTAATTATCTTCAGGATCTGTTATTTATCATTGATCTACTTTAGGGTTTGTAAACTCAAAATGACCAGGACTAGGCGGGTATGTAAATCATGAAAAGGACCTGGTAGGAAGCAGAGTAAACTGGAGAGCATTATGCACAAATAAACTGTGTTGTGGCTAATCACCTCCAGCTCACTGGAACCGTTTGGGATGCAGATTCAGTATCATCAAATTTGTTTTTCAGAGAAGCCAGAAGTCTGGAATTTCTATGATAAATGTCTGATTTTTAAATGTTAATTTACTTAACTGTTTAACGAACATCACCCTGGCCTTGCAAATGTTGAGCAAATTTGACTCATTGGCCACCAGTTGGCAAATTCTGGTTGATCCATTACTTTCATCTTATAGCCAAAACAATAGACCCAGGCAAGTGACTGACTCATGTAAGGAGGTCTCTGGAGTTAGGGGTACAGCGGAGCCTTGAATCTGAGCATCTGAAAGAATGAAAATGTAGCACTAAATCACAGTGGCCAAAATTGCTATGGCTCACACTTTTTCTTTTTTTTCCAGACCAGTCTTGCTCTGTCACCTAAGCTGGAGTGGAATGGCATGATCTTGGCTCACTGCAACCTCCGCCTCCCGGGTTCAAGTGATTCTCTCACCTCAGCCTCCCAAATAGCTAGGATTACAAGCACCTGCCATCATGCCTAGCAAATTTTGTATTTTTATAGAGACAGGGTTTCACCATGTTGACCAGGTTGATCTTGAATTCCTAACTTCAGGTGATCCGTTAGCCACGGTGCCTGGCTATGGCTTACACTTTTTTAAGGAAATACAAAAATCCCCAAATATCACATGCAAAGAGTTGCTCAGCACATTTATTTTGTCCGAAGTATATGTAATGTACATACAATAAAATGTACCCATTCCAAATGCATAGTGGGGGTTTGACAAAAGGGCACACCATCACAATTAAAATGAAAAATATTTCTATCTCCCCAAGATGCTCCTTTACACTCCTTTGCAATCATCACACCCTTACCAGCCAGCCCCAGGCAACCACTTTCTGCTACTATAGATTACATTTGCCTTTTCTAGGATTTCATACACTATGTACTCTTTTGTGTCTGGCTTCCTTCCCTCCATATAATGCTTTTGAGATTCATCCGTATTGTTGAGTTAATTCATTTGCAATGCTTGGGCATAATCCATTGTATGAATAAACCACAATTTGTTTATCTGTCTCTGATGGATGTTTGGATGTTTCCTGTTTTTAGGTAACATGAATAAAGCTGCTATAAACATTCCCGTGCAGGTCTTTATGTGGACATATGTTTTTATTTCTCTTGGGTAAATACCTAGGAGTAGAATTGCCCAGTCGAATGGCAAGTGCATGTTTAACTTTATAAAAAACTATTCAGCACATTTTGAATTTTGAGTTTAGATAGAATACATTGCATTGCTGGAATGTACAGACACTAGTATCCTTCCTCTAAATCCCCCATGCTTTCCTCCAGGTTCCCATTGGAAAGGATAAATGAATATTGCTTGTTTCACGAAGTTAGAATTTTCTTTCGGCAAGACTTTGGGAAGAAAAGGAAATAAAAAAGAGATCAGAGGAAATCACTGAAACAAAATTCTAAGGAGACAGCTAGCAACTAACATTCTGCAAAAACTCTGAGGAGTCATTTATGGCCCTGTGCATTCTAATTGGCATCCTTTCGGCCTCAGTCCAGGTCAAATCACTTCCTCCGTTATCACTCCACCTCCAAATATCCTTCTCACTCTCCTGCCTACCTGTTGTCAAGGGAAGTCCAGCCAGTGACCCAAGTTTTGTCTGGGAAAGGCTGCCGTACAAGGAAGATGAATACAATCCTAAAAGGACTGACAAATCTAAGATTCATCCCGGTGATCACTGAGACTTGAAAGGTATGCATGAGGTTTCATGCAGATGTAAATGTTTGTCCCCAGAGATGGAATAGCAAGTGTGCTAAGCCCAGTGAGTTCATTAAATCTTAGTCGACTCAACAATTTCTCTGAAGACTACTCTAAAGAAAATATGTGTTTATATAGTACTTATCACCTCTTTTTTTCTTCATAAAAATGAGATGCTAAGACCTTTAATCCAAAGGGAAGTCTTAAAAGCTTCAGGATGAGATCACAGAATTGTTTCTCTCCAGGCGTTTTTGGGATCATTGCCATCACCCAGGAGATTGTCCAGAAAAATCCTCCCTAAAACAGTAAACTCCAGATAATACAGTTATATCACCTAATTGGGAAAAGGTCAAGCCTAGTGAAACACTTGAGCTATGAGGACATTAAAAAAAAAGAAATGCAGGTCTTGTGTTTGGTTTATAAGAGCATTTTGACAGTATCAAAGGAGAAAAAGGCAAGGTACAGATGGACTTGGCACACATATGCTGCCATTCCTCAGGCCTGTGCCAATGGCAGGCATTATTAATCAATCCCAGTTTTTAAAGAGTAGCTTTTTCAGATTTTCAGATTTGTTTAGCAGTCAAATGTAGAAAGAGGTTCAGAATTTCCTTTATTTTTCTGGTGTTTTTTTTTTTTTTTTTTTTTTTTTTTTCCTCCAAGGTAGAATCTCACTCTATTGCCTAGGCTGGAGTGCAGTGGCACAATTATGGCTTATTGAAGACTCAAACTCCTGGGCTCAAGTAATTCTCCCTCCTTGGCCCCCAGAGCAACCACAGGCACACACCACTGAACCCAGCCCAGAATTTTCTTTTTGATGCTAAAATTTATTGGCTGCTCTCAAAACAAAGATGCCATTATTAATATTATAAATAAAAGTAAGAAATTAAGCCTCCTTGTGTGTGTGTATTTGTGTGTGTGTGCCTGGGCTAAATAAATACCTTTAGAAAATAATGTGAAATTATACTTTCATACGTATATGTGGGGGATGGGGGATGTGAGTGTTTGTGTGTGTGTAGAGAAAGACAATTGATATTTTAAAATAATCTCAGGTAGTTAAACCAGGCAACTCAAATTTTAATATTTTGGAGCTTTCAATTGCACATACATTATCACTTATGGAAATGAAACAAGGTTGAGAATCATCATATTCAACAAAATAAGCTTAATTATCTTGAAATATGGAATGAGTATGTGACAGAAATGAGCACTGATATATAATTTTTTAATGACATTGTTCATCAACATAGCGTTACAAGATATACTTGAAAAGTGTTTTCTCTTCAAATAAATAATGTTACGTTCATTGAAGAACTTAGTAAGAAACTTCCAAATTGAACAGAAAACCAAACACTGCATGTTCTCACTTGTAAGTAGGAGCTGAACAATGAGAACACATGGACACAGGGTGGGAAACAACACATACTGGGACCTGTTGGGGATGGAGTGGTGGGGAGGGAGAGCATCAGGATAAATAGCTAACGCCTGCGGGGCTTAATACCTAGGTGATGGATTGTTAGGTGCAGCCAATCACCATGGCACACGTTCACCTATGTAACAAACCTGCACATCCTGCACATGTACGTTGGAACTTAAAATAAATATAAAAATATTTTAAAAAGGAAACTTCCAAATTGAATACGTATTAAGGAATATTATAAAAACTACTAGATATTGCTAGTGATGTAACTTTAAAACCCAAATGTCCTATTCTTTCTGTAAACTCTGGATTTGTTCTGTTAAAGATCTTTACCAGTTTGTCAAAATGAGTTATATAAAAAGGGGAAATAAAATCTATTACTGTTTGAAACTATTTATCTGTGAGAATGAAGATTCTTGGTGCCTTGTCTCTCAAAGGAAACCCAAAGGAAACCACCACTTCAGGTGATATAAGCCTGCAGCTGTTATTTATAACCTCCAAACAGAAGTTCTTGTAGTCACCATTCTCACTGACTTTACAGTTATTTAAATATTAGAATTTTAACTTACAAAGAAGTTAATAAACTATTGCCTGTTTTATGTATTATGCTTCTGAATAGTATTCATGATGATTAAGAATAATCTTAATTATTCTTAATATTTTTAATAATTATTCTTAATTTTTACAGGTGCAGTGACTTACACCTGTAATCTCAGCACTTTGGCAGGCTTAGGCAGGAGGATCACTTGAGCCCAGCCTGGGCAACATAGTAAGACCTCGTCTCTTCAAAAAATAAAAATAAAAAAATTAGTTGGGTGTGGTGGCGTGCACCTGTAGTCCCAGCTACTTGGGAGGCTGAGGTGGGAGGATAGTTTGAGCCCAGGAGGTCAAGGCTGCACTGAGCTGTGATCATGACACTGCATTCCAGAGCCTAGATGACAAAGCAAGACCCCGTTGCAAAAAATAAAAACAGGGAATACAGTCCTTGGCACTGCACTGCCTAGGTTTAAATCCTGGACTTGTCACTCATTAGCTCTCTGACTTGGGCAAGTCATTTACTCAACCTCCCATGCCTCAGCTTCCTCATCTGTTCATCAGAGATAATAATACTTACCTTAAAGGGTTGTTGAAAGGATTAAATAAATTGTGAAGTACAATTAAATAAGTTGTGAAGTACTTTGAGAAGTTTATAGCATATAATAAGTGCTACATGAGGACCTGGTAAATAAATTTCATTTAAAATAAGAACTTTTCTGCTAAAATATGCTAAAACTCAAGTTGTACCCTATGTTTAATTAGGCAGTAATTACTTAAAATCAGACTGCTCATTGTTGATGCAAATCATGGGAACTAATCAGCTTTGATTAATATTCTTAATCAAAATAAATGGAATTACCCATGATTTTATTCTCCCACAATAAACTTTTTAAAATATTTTGATGAAGAACATTTCAAACTTAAAAAAAAACATGTATATATACTCTTTTTAACAAAAATACAATTATAATTAAGATAATATGATAATATAACTTATGTGGACAGGAGTTTTGCAAGTCTTTTTCTTGCTGAATTCCAATGTCTAGAATAATGTTTGGTACATAGTGGGTGTTGAATAAATATTTGTTCAGTGAAAAATACTTTCTTTTAGTATAATTTTTCACTCAGTGTATTTAAAGCTATTTTAAAAGTATTAAATATTATTCTTCCAATTTTGCATACTGTCATTTTAAATAACTGCATATTATTCCATCTTATGAACATGCTTTCTTCATCCACTTTCCTATTTCTAGAAATGTATGCTAATTCTATTGTCTTGTGATTATAAATAAACATTGCAACAAACACCCATAACAAATCTTTGCATATGCCTCTCATTATTTTTTTAGGATAATATCTAGAAGCGACTGGCCAATGAATTATATGAACTTCTAAGAATTATGATTCACTCAGTGTTTATTTATTTAGTAAATATTTGTCAAATATCTAATCTGTGCTTTGTGTTAGACACTTACCTGAGGATACCATGGTGGATTTGCCTTCATTTGCTTTCTAATAATCTAATGTAGAGGTCGATAAACTCTGACCCACTGTCTATGTATGGCCTACTCCATTGTTTTTTTTAGTCCAGTTTTGTTGGAACACAGTCGTGCTCATTAATTTATGTATTATCTGTGTTGTCACACTATAATGGCAGAATTGAATAGTTGTGACAAAGACTACATGACCCACAAAGCCAAAAATATGTACTATCTGCCCCAACACAGAAAAAAATGGACGAATCCTTCAAAATAGATTGCAGTTTTGTCAAATGACACTCCAGAAAGTTTATGTTCTCAACCGTAATCAATGAGAAATCCTCACATTAATAAGGTAAACATGCATTGGTTTTTCACTGGATTTTTTAAATTATTTCTTAAGGAACTCCTCATACACATATAATTTTTAGCATGGCATTCATGGATAATTACCAAGTTTGAAATGAGTGAAATCAGAATAATTGAGATTTATTTTCAATGAGACATGAGAAACATTGGCTGAGTCTGTGTGATTAGCTGAGACCTCAGTAGTTTTATCAAACTTTCCTAATATGTTCCTAAGGACTGAGAAGGCTGGAACAATGAACAGAGCCCTTATCTCCAGCTGCCTGGAAATACAATACAAAAAATGCTGGAATTGTTGAAAGTGATAGTATATCGTTTTACATATGAAATCCATTTTGTTTTTTCTGAAACTAACCAACAATACCTTAATGACTTATGTAAATGGAAATATCTGTTATTTGACTTTTTTCCCCCAGCACTGGCCTCACACAGGCACGCTAATGATTATTTGTCAAAGTCACACTGTTTGCTTACAAGGTATGAAGGCTTTTTAGACACTATAATGACGGCTCTTGATTCACTTGATAATATTTAGAATAAGCCATAAAAGCTGATCTCTGAACGAACAGACCGCTTTTATTGGCTTTTAGTGCTATTACTGCTGTCATAAGTGGAAAATTGGCCTAATGCAAGCAATACTGCTGTGTCATACTGCAAAACTGCTACTTGGTTTTATGGTTTATTTCTTCTAATGAAAGTATGGTCAAGTATGGGGAGGATCCCACCACCTCCTGAGCTTCAGGGCATGATGCCACCCCAGTCTAAGATTCACTTAAGAAACAGGGAGGGGCCAGGCGCGGTGGCTCACGCCTGTAATCCCAGCACTTTGGGAGGCCGAGACGGGCAGATCATGAGGTCAGGAGATCAAGACCATCCTGGCTAACACGAAGAAACCCTGTCTCTACTAAAAACACAAAAAAATTAGCTGGGCGTGGTGGCGGGCACCTGTAGTCCCAACTACTTGGGAGGCTGAGGCAGGAGAATGGCGTGAACCCGGGAGATGGAGCTTGCAGTGAGCCGAGATCGCGCCACTGCACTCCAGCCTGGGCGACAGAGCGGACCATCTCAAAAAAAAAAAAAAAAAAAAAAAAAAAAAAAAAAAGAAACAGGGAGGGATGTGCTTGAGGATGTATGGGAACTTGCTTAATACCACAGGTGTGTGTCCATTTTTTATATAAATGGTTGTTGAGATCTATGTGCCAGGTACAGGGGATAAAAGGACAAGACAGATCTGATTAAGATGAAACTCAATCTTATCAGTGGAAGATGATTGAGCGCCTACTGGCCAGATTTCATTAGCCCTCTCAATGTTTTAAATTTTTGTTGAGATACAACTTACGTAAAATAAAGTGCGCAAATCTTAAGTATATACACTGATCAATTTTTACAAATGTGTACACCTAACAACCACCCAAAGACAAAAAACATTTCAGCACCATAGACAGCTCTCATCACCCCCTCCCAGTCAGCAGCACCTTTGCCCCCAACTTCTTCTGTTACTATTATTTTGCCTGTTCTTACCACAAATGGGCTCATAGTGTATATTCTTGTATTTATATCTAACTTTATTTGTCCAACATTTTGTCTGAAAGATTCATTTACATTTTTGTGTGTACCAGTAGTTCAAAAATTGCTTTGTAGTACTCCATGCCAGGACTACACATGTATATGTCCCCAACCTATGGTTGAGGGACATTTAGGCTGTTCCCCGCAGTTGGATATTATGACTAAAGCTGATCTGAACATTCTTTGGTGGACATAAACACTGGGGAAGAAGCCCAGTAGTAGAAATAATTGTAGAATGGGAAGACTTCTAGCTATAGGTGGATACTGCCTAGCAGTTTTCCAGAATGGTCCCAATTTATACATCCATCAACAGTATATGAGAGTTTCAGTTACTCTGTGCTGTTGTCAGCATCTGGTGTTTTGAGGTGCAATATTGTTTTAATAGATTTGAATGCCTTTATTGACTACTTGACTCTAGAATATGTCTTTTATGTACAATTGAGCCTGTATGATGGATATGCTGGGCATATCCAACCTGGTTGGAACCCAGGTTTTCAAATCAGAGACATCTAGGTTGTTGCTCTATTTCTACTAAGTATTAACTAGGAGACCTTAACAAAGTCACTTATGTTCCTATGCCTCAGATTCTTCTTCTATAAAGGATAGCAAGCGACCTCAAACCAAAGGGTTGTTGTAAAAACAAATGAAATAACAACTGTAACATAGAGAGCTAGTGTTTGACATGTGTCTGGGGCTCAGTGAATAGTTCCTTTCTCCTCTTCATAGTGGTCTAGGTGGTCAAGGAAAACAGTGAAGTTGCTCTGAGAAAATCCATCTGTATGTAGATGCCTACCAGTTTCTAATTTTCTCCCTTGTCAAGCTTTCTCCCTTTCCTAACATCCTCTCATTTGCCCAAGCCTGACTTCCAAATGACATACTAGATAGATTCTTTCCTCTGCTTCACTCACTACATGCAATCATGACAACAATAAGTGTCATTCCATGTTTTTATTTAGCAAGTGCTATGTGCTGAACACTGTGATGAATGCTTTGCATGTAGTGTTTCGCAAGAACCCTGCAAAGTACATATTATTATTTTCATTTTACACATGGTAAGAAACCAAGAATCTGAGAGATCAAACAAATCATCCTTGATCACATATGGAGTGGGTCATACAGCTAAGACTTGAAACCAAATAAGTTCAATTCCAATGGTCATTTGATTAACTACAATTCTGTATATCACACTCATCAGAAAGACCTCTGGACTTTATCTCCTTCACGTCTCTGAGTACATTGTCATTTTCACTTCATCCCGTGTACCACATACAAATCTTGTGCACCTTCTCAGGTTTCCTCGACTACTTTCTTCTTGCCAAATGTGTCACCCCATCATCACCTTTCCTGGCACTCTTGGTGAGCTCCCAATCCAGACAGAATCTGGGTTGAAGGCTCAGCTTTGCATGGCTCTCTTGCACCACATGCTGAGTCCTATTGGCATTAAGCAGCTCCTCCATTTCTGCGTTTACAGATGCAAACACACACCCTGGGGTGTGGAATCAGGCTTCCTAAGTAGTTGCCAAGGAGCTGGATGGCATAAATGCTTTTCCTCTTTTCCTTCCATGGGCTGTTCTGGGGCATGGCTTCTCCTTGCATATCTTCTGGAGAAGTCTCTTGGGCTGCGCAACTACACCTGCCAACCCACCTGCTGTGTCACGTCCTGGTTCTTTGTCAAATGGTGGCCAGAATAGGAAGACATCATATTGCTTGAGATCCTGTCTTTGCTCCATTACTGTATTTGTTTTTTTAAGGTTGCTATAACAAAGTACAACCTTGGTGGCTTAAAAATCTCTGAGTTCTTAAGACCAGAAGTGTGAAGTCAGGCTCACTGGAGCAAAATCAAGGTGTCAGCAAGGCTGCACTCCCTCTGGAGCCTCTAGCAGATAGTCTATTTTTTGCCTCTTCCAGCTTCTGGGGCTGCCAGCATTTCCTGACTTGTGACTGCTGCACTCCAATCTCTGTCCTCATGGTTGCATCATCATATCCTCTTCTGTGTGCGTCAAATCTCCCTCCTCCTCTCCCTTAAAAACATGTTTGTGATTCAATTTAAGTGCCACTCATGTGATCCACGTAATCTCCCCATGTCAGGATCCTTAACTCAATCACATCTACAAAGGCTCTTTTTCCTTACGAGGTAATATTTACAGGTTCCAGGAATCAGGACCTGACATTTTGAGTGGCCATTATTCAACCTCCTACACTTACCTTATTTCTTCACCCTTACCACCCTAGGCATGCAACTCTCAAATGAGGCATCAATACTTTCTTTTTCTTTTTCTTTTTTTTCTTTTTTTTTTTTTTTTGAGACCGAGTCTCGCTCTATCGCCTGGGCTGGAGGGCAGTGGCCGCATCT
Organism: Piliocolobus tephrosceles; assembly: GCF_002776525.5. Lineage (NCBI taxonomy): Eukaryota > Metazoa > Chordata > Mammalia > Primates > Cercopithecidae > Piliocolobus > Piliocolobus tephrosceles. Next base: position 66,077,286 of record NC_045435.1, on the reverse strand, counting down.
CAGCTCACTGCAAGCTCCGCCTCCCAGGTTCCCGCCATTCTCCTGCCTCAGCCTCTGGAGTAGCTGGGACTACAGGCGCCCGCCACCTCGCCCGGCTAGATTTTTGTATTTTTTTTTAGTAGAGACAGGGTTTCACCATGTTAGCCAGGATAGTCTCGATCTCCTGACCTCGTGATCCGCCCGTCTCGGCCTCCCAAAGTGCTGGGATTACAGGCTTGAGCCACCGCGCCCGGCCTTGCCTCAAGTCCTGCTTTCTAGAGGAGCTGAGCTGAAGCATTATCTTTACTTTTGTCTGTATTGAATGTTGGGACTCAGAAAATTATATCCTAAAATGAAGGCCTCAGAAGCAGCCTCAGAAGCAAAGGTTCTTCCCTACCCTCCTGTCTCTCAGTCTCATTCTTCTCTGAGGCTAGCCATAGAAACTAGAATACCTCTTCCCTAAGGCAGGTCTCCAAAGTCAGCCATAAAACCTAAAAACATTACTCTTACTTTTGCCCCGCCTTTCTGTGTAAAAACTGGCCATAGAGACATGATCTGACCTACTTTGTTTGACTGTAGGTCATGAAATCCCCATCCCAGAGAGGCTACTACTCCACACCCAGAAGAAAGGGACTCTGCACAGAAAGTCCAAGAAGAATCTAAATAGACAGGCCTTGCTGGGTTTCCCCACTGAGTCTATTAGCATTAGATCATACCCTTTTAGTGTGATCATATTTCTACACAGCCGTACATAGTTTGTTAAAACTATGTGTAAAAAGTGACAATTTCCCTTGTATCTTTGGGTCTTCATGCTGAAGGATCTCATGTACATGTTAGTAAATTTTGTATGCCTTTTCTCCTATTAATCAGCCTTTTGTGAATTGATTTTTCAAGGATGTTTCAGAGGATAAAGAGGAAATTTTCTCTTGGCCTCTACAATTTTGGTGTAGTTGTCAGGATGCCAGAAGGATCATACTAAAGTTCACTTCTGATCATGTCACTCCTTTGCATAAATTTCTTCAAGGTAACCTCCCCAGATTTGTGTTAATGCTCTAACTTCTTGGTTTACAGGAAGACATTCAAGGACCTCCTGATCTTATCCATTCTCTCTCAGACTTCATTATTTGACTCTCCTCTGTCTAATGGGTAAGACCATAAGCTTCAAAATTAAACCCTGTTTTCTAGACTTCTGTCTTTACCATTTTCTAGCTAAGTAATCTTGAACAGGCCATTTAGTTTCTTTGGTTCTCTGACAGGCATTTTTCCTTAAAGTCTCTTTAATAGTAATGGAGGTGATCAAATGAGATCATATAAGTGTCTAGCACAGGGTAAAAGCTCAAAACAAACAAACTGCTCTAGTTATGTCAAATCATACACAGGAATCTAAACGTCTGATATTTTATGTCTCTCGGTATTTATACATGATGGTTCTTCTCCCTGAGGAATCCTCACCATCATTGCTTTTTGCCCTACCTCAAGTGAACTCCTTCTGGTCTTTGGAACTCAGATAGAGAATCCCATTCTCTTCAAAGTTTTCCCTGATTCCGGTAGTTCAACATTCTTGCACATATGAATCATGTGTGCACCTTGTTTACAATGCAAATTCTTTAGCCTCAGCCACAGAAATTCTAGTTCATCACACCTTGGGTGAGGCCCAAGAAATCTTCAGTTTTAAAAAGCATCTTGGGTAATTTTTGATTGTACAGTAACACCCTGTGTACTGCACAAGGCTAGTCCTGGCTTATGATGGAAGCCCACCTGGACAGACACATTACCAGAACACAAGGGGTTCAGTCTAGGTCCCTTTGCTTGCTGCATAGAAAGCCAATCACTGAGACAAGAACTGCCAGGGAAGAGGCTTTTTTATTCAGGTGTTTCAGCTGGGGAACGAGAATCTGTTACCGAACAGATTGCTCCCATCTCCTGGGATGCAGTAACCAAAAAAGCCTTCTTTCCTGGCAGTATTTGCTGTCTCAGGAACTGGCTTTCTGTGCAGTGAGCAATGGGACCTAGAAGGAACTCCTGTTGTTTCAGTAACAGACACACCACTTAAGAAGATGTACCCACCACATGAAATCTGATGTGCTCCCCTATCAAATGCTAATGTGTCTTAACCCTACCACTTAAACTTTGTAAATCAGATCACGTTACTTACAGAAGCTAATGATTTTCCCTATCTCTCAAATTGAAATTTAAAGTCATATCATGGCCTGCAAGGCCTGCTATGATTGGGCCCTGAGCCTCTGGTCTTAGCTCTTATCACTCAGCCTGGTTCATTCTATTTTGTTGGCTTTGAACATGCCAAGCATTCTCCTGAATCAGGAACTTTGCACTTGCTATTTTCTATGCTGGAAATCTTTTCCTTCTAGATCTAAACATGGTTCTTGCCCTCATTTCATTCTGCTTCTGCCAGGATGCTGCCAAATCACAGAGATCTTCCTCAACTAAACTTTCTATGCCCTTCCTGCTTATTTGTCACCAGACATATTACACACTTGTTAGTTTACTTATTGCCTCCTATTCCTGAAGGATGCCCATAGCAGTGCCTGGAAAACAGAGGGATAAATATTTGTAGAATTCATGAATCCACCAACATTCTCTCCCCAGAATGAAATAGTAAAAGGGATGATAAAAAATGAATCTTATAACCATTGAGTGTCCAGGCAGGCCTGTCAGTCAGAATAAGAAAAATATGGAGCAGGAGACTGAAAAAACAGTTGATTACATCTCAGTCATCAAGACGTTGAGGCTAGTGACTCAGGAACCTCAGTATGATTCTCTCTACCAATAGATCTTGGGTATATTAATAATAAAGTTAAAAAAATGCATTTATCTTGGCATCAACAGCAGCACTAGGTGGTTGTGAGCTTAAGCAGTCCTGTGGCAGGAGATGCCTGTGAATCCCAGCTTCATCAGGAATGAAGACACTGAAATAGATTTGTAGGAGCCTTGTAAACTCATGCAGTCCTCTGATTGATTGCTTTTTCGTTGGTCTGCGTTTTCAATGCACTGTGCCTTGCAGATAGTAAATGCTCAATAGTGGCTGAATGATTAGGGCCTGGACTTTGCAGAACCTGAAACTGGATGGTTACTCTTCAGGCTGATGAATACTGAAATTCTTCCTGCATACTGTAGCATGGTTCAAAGAGCAATGGCCTTGAAGAGAGGATTTGAATCCTACATACAGCATCACATTACTCTGAGAAGGTTAGTCTCAGAACTAGACAGAACTGGGTTCAAATCACACATGTCAGCCTCCCCTAGCCTCCGTTATCTTATCTATACAATGAGCTTGGTTGTGTCCACCACCTACCTGGTTCTTGGGCAGATTAAAGGGATTCATACTGGGGTCAGGCTTTTGGAGCTATTACCACAATAACATTTGTGTTCGGATGATTGTATTTCAAAGGGCTTCAAGTTAGAATCTTGATTTCATACAAAGTAACAGAATAAAGAGTATGTAATGCTTATTTTTTGTTATAAAAAAGAGAGAAGAAAAAGAAAAAGGCAAATATGGCCAAATGTTAACATCTGTTAAATCTGGATGGTGAGTACATAATGTATTTTTAAGAGAATGTGTAAAATGTCAAGAATCAAGTATTTAATATATGTGCTATTAATAAGCTTAAGATTATTAACTATGCTTTACTTCTGATCCCTGATCTCTAGTTTTCCCACCACCCTTCTGTCATACAGAAAGGGTTTCCATGCCTTTGGGCAGCAGAGGTATTGGCTTCTGGCTTTTTAAAATCCTGGAATGAACTTGGTTTTAAAGCTCAGTTTGAATGGTTTTCATGAGTGCAACTCTTAAAACTGTTACATCGTTCTAGTTAAAGTTTCATAAAAGCAAGAGTCATGGTGTATTTCATTTATAGGTTTTATCTAATTAGAGAGATTTAATGAATGTTAACTACCAAGAAGTGTGTTAATAGCAATTTGGACAAGACCAAGAAATGTGTACCTGCTAATCCCTATGATTTATTTCTGTAAACTGCTCTACAATTTAATAGAGTGAAGTTAGTCTGGTTCCAAGTTGTAAACTAATAAAGTTTGCATTTGAGTTTTCATATTTCCAGCAAGACTCTATTAAACTTTCTAAAAACAAAAGCAAAAACAAAAAGAGAACCTTTGACTTTGAAGAATGACAAGAGATTGGAACCCATTTATTCACAATAGCAAAGACGTGGAATCAACCTAAATGCCCATCAGTGATAGACTGGATAAAGAAAATGTGGTACATATACACCATGGGATACTATGCAGCTATAAAAAAGAATAAGATTATGTCCTTTGCAGGGACTGGGTGGGGCCAGAGGACATCATCCTTAGAAACCAACGCAGGAACAGAAAATCAAACACTGCATGTTCTCGCTTATAAGTGGGAGCTAAACAATGAGAACACATGGCCACAGGGAGGGAAGCAACACACACTGGGGCCTACTGGGCGGTGAAGGGTAGAAGGACACAGAGGATCAGGGAAAATAACTAATGAGTACTAGTCTTAAAACCTGGGTCATGAAATAGTCTGTATAACAAACCCTCATGACACAAGTTTACCTATGTAACAAACGTGCACATGTACCCCTGAACTGAAAATAAAAGTTAAACAAAAAAGAGTAAATATCATTGGTGTAACTGATTCATGTGCTTTTGAAGTTTCATTAACAATGTTACATGGGTTAAACTTAAAGCACTGCAGTTCCAAATTACTTATTTTTTTTACTAAGGAAAAGAGTATTATTGAAAACAGTTTTACCATAAAGAGTATTTTTCACATATTTGCATGTTTAACATCCAGGGCCCTGGAGCCAGACTCTCTGGGGTTTGAAATCAGCTCCTCCACCTACCAGGTATTGACCTCAGGCAAGTTACATTATTTAGGACTCTATTTTCTCACCTGTAAAATGGGAATAATAATAGCAGTCAACTCATATTATTTTTTGAGACAATTTAGTGAATTCATACACATAACTGCTTAGAACAGTGTTATATGTATACTGTTATCATTATGATTATAACTAATATATCGTATTACTAATTTATCTAAGTAGAACTCTTAACTACCTTCTCCAGATGAACCTGGAATCTTGTATATAGCTCTGTTCTTCTACTTCTCACATTGTATTGTACTGTACTTTTTCTGTTTATTTGGTCTTATCTCTCATCACATTCTGAGATTCTCAGGAGAAGGGACGATATATAAAAATTTAGCACAGTGCTGGGAACGTCGGATCCACAAATGACAAACTCTTGGCTGTCACTTTCCCCTGTGGCTTCACTCATGACAGATTTGCTAGCTTTTTCCCACTCAGAATCCTCTTCAACACAGAATTCCTGTGAGTCACTGACAACAGACTAGAAACAGACAGCTCAAGATGACATGTCTTTTCTCCTCATGTAATAGATGCTCACTAAATTTTGAATAATACATTGTCGTTTTAATACTCTTCTTCCAAGATATGCTGTCTGGTGATCTTATCTTTGGCTTCCTGGAAAAATGTAGGAGTCTAATATTTTCTGCTCTCTCATCTTTCGCCTCTTACTTAAATTGTATCCAACGTTTTGCAATGGTTCTGCTTTATTTCTCAGATTCATTCATTCATTAAGCATTACTATCATATACAAGACACGATGGTTTCAAAGCTGAATAAATAGTCTCTTCCTTCAAGAAGGTAAACATGATTATCGTATAAAGCTATTCCTTTATGAATACTTTATGTATTTAAGTCTCTCCTGATATACTGATAGCTCTGTGTCTCCCTTATAGTAGTGTGGCACTGGTCAAATTACTCCATGTCTCTGAATTCAAGCTTCCTTTCATGAATTGGAGATAATAATACCACACAGAGTTGTTGTACAGATTAAGTGATTAAATAATACATCTTGTAATTTTTACTCATTGATAACAATTATATTTATTTATTTATAATATAGAGTATCTGTCTATTAGAATGGAGCCTCTGAGAGCCATTGCTAGATATATCTTTTTGGTCTTGATATCTTCAGCTAAATCCACTATGCCGGACACATAGTAAACTCAATTATTGTCACTTACTATTATTAAGCATGGTATCACTAGTAATACTAGCAAAGGTCAATCAGGAAACAATCATAAAGATGAAGCTTGAATTCAAGCCATGTGGGTCTGACTCCTTTGGTTTGAGAGACATTCAAAAAGGATAGTTTATGAACTTGTAATTATTTGTTATGCCAAACGATTTTTGATCTATCTAGCTTTGGGATGAGTTTTCCTCTATGAAAAATAACTATTTAAACTCCCTAATGATTGATAAAAACAATTCATTTCCAAATGTTTTCTGTTTTATGATGTACAAATACTTAAAACTAGATCTTTGATCACACACACACATGCACACGCACACACACTGCAGATAAAGAAAATAATTATTTTCTTTTTTCTTCTTCTTCTTCTTCTTTTTTTTTTTTTTTTTTGAGAGTGCGTCTCGTTCTGTTGCCCAGGCTGGAGTGCGGTGGCCCGATCTCGGCTCTCTGCAAACTCCGCCTTCCGGGTTCACGCCATTCTCCTGCCTCAGCCTCCCAAATAGCTGGGACTACAGGCGCCTGCCACTACGCCAGACTAATTTTTTTGTATTTTTAGTAGAGACGGGGTTTCACCGTGTTAGCCAGGATGGTCTCGATCTCCTGACCTCGTGATCCGCCCTTCTTGGCCTCCCAAAGTGCTGGGATTACAGGCTTGAGCCACCGCGCTCGGCCAGAATTATTTTCTCTTCATGGTTACACAATGAAATTGTAATAAGAAGTTGTAGTTATGTTCAAAAATTTTTCTTTGAAGGTAGAATCACCTTGATAGAAATACTATTTAATGAACTTTCAATAATAGCCTTAGAATATTTATGATTCAAAATTATCTAACAAGAAAAACATATATACAATTAATAACAGTTTAAATGTTTCATCTTTTCAGAATAAAGGCTATTTGTAGGTAGTACAGTGCAGGACTTTGATTTCTGTGCTTTGAAGCAAAAAAAAAAAAAAAAAAGTAACATATTATATGATGAAAAGAAAGAAAATTTGGCGTTCGCCAACTGCTGCTCTCCCTCCAGCTTTTTAGATTTCTGGAAGTATTCAGCTCCCATCAGTTCAATTCCTTAATACTTTCTGTCATGTAAGTCTGGTGAAGCCTACAGACTCCTTTCAGAATAATGTTCTTAAATGCATAAAATAAAGTACATAGTATTACAAAGAAAAACAATTACATGCAATTATCAAAATATATAAAAAGCTGTGATATAGTTGTATATGTGCATCCTTATCAATACATTACATCAGACTTAGAAGTGGAATAACTAATTTGGGGATGAGAGCCAAGGATACTTTCTAATATCAGCAACAATAGAAATGAAATAGATATGAAAATATCTTTGATTTCTATTAATGACAAAATCACAGATGATGCTGATCCTACTATTGTGATGTTGCCTACATATCTGATTGAAGGAAATTTTAAATTTTAGTTAGAGGTTGTGAAAACAAAACATCTGTGCCTTACTTGGGTGCCACAGTGATATAAAATGGTGTTAGCTTGTTTTTTGCCACCAAATAAGACATTTTTTTGTAGGCCTGTTCCTTTCCTTTCCATTTTCTCTTTCCAGAAAAACATTCTATTTCACTAGAAGTAACAGAATTTTTAAAGTTGCATTAATATTCTTCTAGATGGTCTTAACAAAAAAAAATAACAATGAGTATCTGAACCTTACTGAAAGGAAAGAAAAAAGGCCTTAGGAGCCTGGTTATATTTATTAGTGGTAGAATCAACTTACCACTTTCAATTTCATCACTTTGTTTGTTTTTGTGTTACATGTTGAAGCCTAAAGAGACTCTTGGAGTCAGAAAAAAAGAGCAAAGTTATCTGATGACAGAGGGAACATACAAGCAGAAGCGCAAGCTATCGCCCAAGAGTATGAGTGTACTTTGGGCAACAGCTGGGTGCATTTTAATATTTATCAATTTTTATTAAGGATATAGCTTGGCTTTATAAAGACATTGCCATGTTTTAAGTTGTCTCATCTAAGTCTCCTTTTCTCAGTGTTTTAGAAATGTCAGTTGTTCAAAATAATTCTACCCCAGCATTTAAAAATGAGTGTATAGAAATTTACAGTTTTCTGTAGAACTAAAAACATATCCTTTAGAATAAAAATTACATTAATTAAATTGATTTTCTGAATAGTGTTCTTTATAAAACATTTTCTTTTTTTGCTAATGAAACCTCTTCACCCTAGGTCATCAATAGACCTTGTAGTACAAGCAGTAATGATACTTAGATTTGATTCTATTTCAATTTAACTTATATTTATAAGCATTCACTGTTGACAGACACTACTGTAGGTATGTAGGAGAATATAGAAAGGAATAAGAAACCATATATTCCCTGATAGTTTCAAAAAAGTCAGAAAAAATGAGAAAGAGGTCCCAAAAATGACTATGAGAAAAAACGTAAAATAATAATAGTAGTCACTATTGGGTGTGAAGTGCTCTTCAGTTATTACTGCTCATTCTGCAAGGCAGCCGGGTCACTTAGCATGCTTTCAGCTGCAAATAACAGAAAATTTCAACTCAAACTGGCTTAAAAGATAAAGTAATTTATGACTCACATATCAATTTTAAAGGTAGAATGGCTCAAAGTTTGATTAAATCAATGGTACAACAACACTTTTAAGAATCCAGATGTTTTTTTCCGTGTCATTTTAGGTTAGACGTGTGGCTTTTTGCTCAGTCTGGCTTCTCTTATGAGATGGTTTCTGAAGTTTCAAGCATCACGTAGCAATTTGATAGTATCGAAAATAGGAGACTATCTTTTTTTCTGAACCGTCTTAAAGGAGCCAATGATCCAAAAACAAAGCAAAGTAAAACAACCAACTCACCTCTCCTGAAGCAAACAAACAAAAACCCCCAAAACCTTTACTAGAAGCCCCTAGCAGATGGGCTGTCATGTCTCATTGTCCAAAATTATTTGTTGCCTAAAATAATCAATGATCTATTGCCTAAAATGATCATTGGCAAGGGCAGTAGGACCACCATTATTGGGTTAAACCAGTCAGAAATCTTCCAACTTCTGAGACTGGTGATGGAGTCACTCTGGAAATGCATGACTGCCCTGAGATGTGTGGATTCCTGAACAAAATTGACATTTCTTAGGAGAATGGATGATGGGGACGCAACCAAAGGAGCCATCATGATTTTTTTTATTTATAGCTTTGGAAACTGAGTTTCGGTAATGTTAAGCAATTGACCAAGATTAACATCTGATGAGTCCAGATTTCAAATATAGGTATGTGTGCTTCCAAAGACTCAACTCTGAGTGAATTATTTCCAATGGCTTACATACCATAATGGAAGACCAGATACAGTGGCTTATTACTGTAATCCTAGCACTTTGGGAGGTCAAATGAGATAATCACTTGAGGCCAGGAGTTCGAGACTGGCCTGGGAAACATAGTGATATGCCGTCTCTACAAAAAAGTTAAACATGAGCCAGGCTTGGTGGTGCACACCTGTAGTCCTTATTCCTAAGTACTTGGAAGACTTGAACCCAAGAGGTTGAAGCTGCAGTGATTGTGTCATTGCCCTCCAGCTTGGGTGACATAGTGAGACTCTATCTCAGAAATCAATCAATCAATAAACAAATAAATACACAAATACTACAATGCAAATATTTTAAAGTGCTGTATCTTTTGATTCGTGATATCTTTTGATTCGTGTTGAATCTCTTAGGCAAAGATGTTGCATTTTGGTATAACTATAATACATTATTTTTTATGAAACTGAATGTGGTTTAATAGAAATGTGCCTCCCACTTGATCTTTGCCTTGTTTCTCATACTTGCTCATTATATTCCTTCAGGAAAATAATAAAGCTAAATTACGTGTAGAAATAGAACCAGTCCTGACTTGCAAACCTTACTGCTTTTTGTACACCCATTTAAAACTGTGGCTAATATGTATTAACTTGTTAAAGACATCAACAGGATTCTGAATCTGTTTTACATCTTACAATTCATTCAGTGAGCAGCAGTTTTAGTGGTAGGGAAAGGGTGAAAGCCTTTTTTATCAGTACATTTTCTTTACTTTGTAATAAAGCAAACATAAAACGAATGAGTCTTTTACCCATATCACTAACCATAGACATCCTTTTGCCATGAGCCCCCAAATAAGTTGTAGTTTGAAACATGAGATGCAGTGACATTTAATTTAAATCCTATGTTTTGTTTCCCTTTCCAAATCAGTTTATTGTCTCCCTAAGAAAGAGATTGAAACAAACTCTTAACATGATACTTTCTTACTATTAACTATGGGTTCCAGAGCCTACCAGAAAATGGACCTAATTTTAGATAACCAGAATTCAAGAAACACTGAGTCCCAGTTTATAGAACCCATCACCTCCCACACCATGACACTGATTAATATAATTTTCCAAATAAGATAATCAAAAAAATCATTTAGTTACTTAATTCACACCAGGTGGAATCTACCCTACATTTCTCCCTGTGTTTCCAATGGAATAAAAAGCATGATCATTTACCCAGCTACTAGGACCTTGTCCTTGATGTTTTCTTTTCTTCCATCCCCACAACCAATGACCAGGAAGTCTTGACAATTCCAACTTTCAACAAGTTCTTAAAACTTCTCTTTTCTTCATTCACAGTGCCATTTCTTTAACTCCTGCTTGGGCTACTGTAAGCCCGCCTATCAGCTTTCCGCCAATCTGCTTTTTCTACTCTTCAGCCCACACTGTAGCCACAGTGGTCTTTTTAAAAGGCATATCTAATAACAGCCTCTCTGTGCTTAGTGCCATTTAATGTTTTCCCATTGCCCTTAGAGTAAACTTTCACATGGCTAAGAAATTCCATGTGACTTGACTCTCTGGTCTAGTTTATTATCAATATCTGATCTAATACTGTCATGCTCCCCAACCGCCGCCCCCACCACACACACACATACAATGGCTTAATCAAGGTGTGCTGATTGATGAACTAAGTAATATATTATTTCTTATCAAAATGTTTTTCTGAAATACTAGACACCTATTTCTCTCTGAATCTTGCTTACTTAAAAAAATATGTTTATGCACAGTACGCTATTTGTCAAATTTACTATTGGATGATTTAAATAAGTGTATGAATTATTTTGCCTAGCTCTTACTAATTAGTTATTGTAAAATGAGTCCTTACAAAAATAAAGCAAAAGAACAAAAGAGCCTATCTGCTTACTTAAATAAGCTGGGGAAAGTTCAAATAGGTAGAGATTGTGAGATGCTTGCTCTAGACCACAACAAGAACTGGAGATCTTGGTGGAAATTAAGAGTTCAGATATTTGAGCCACTCAAAGGTTGTAATTAGACTATGCTTCTGTTTAACCCTCACATTGTTTATTTAGCTTCTCTGGTTACTAATGACAAATTTATATAATCTCTGTAGTTTCAGTTGGTTAGACAGAAATATGAAGGCTTATTATTGCATATGTCTGGGTACCCTGTAGAGCAATGTGTATATTTGTGTTATCAGAATTCTCTAAAATGAAGTGCATTAAATTCTTTCTTCAAGGATGGAAAAATATTTGACTTAGTTTCCTCCCTTATGTAAAACGATGAGTTAAAATATTTTCTTCCTTAAGCATTTGGTTATTATTACTATTTTCCTTTTGTGGGGTATGTGTTAAGAAGTCAGGTAATTTGTAAAGTATCATTTGATTACCTAAAGAAAATGCTGAAACTAAAAAGTGTTATTATCATGAACTCACAGGCTTCTGACCACCAAAGTACAGTTTAATTTAATTCATGATTGAAAAGTACAGTTGATATATAATGGCTATCTGAAAAATGTTACATTTGTTTATGGTTTAAAGCTTTTAGAGAGTGGTCTCTTATTCTTTGCTAATTCCTGCTATTTAAAGATTCGGGGACAAATGTTTTAAAATTCTAAATATAACAAGAAAAATCAGGGTCACTTCTAAGTTTGACAATCGGGTGCTATTTGCTGAATATGAGAAAACAGGACTGTGTATATAATTTTATTGTTGGAGAGATGGTTTGATGAGATAAGGATATTTGAAAATTAAAGTTAGGTTTGCAGGTTTTTGATCTGTTTATTAGCCATGCAAAAATATATTGCTGTTTCTTAATCTGATCATAGCTGATTCTGCCACTGGAGTTATTTTCCCTACACTTTGATGTGATATGTTTTATTTTCAAGTGCTTGTTTCACAAAGATAAGCAAACAAAATAAGATTTCCACTACTCTGTTCCACCAGCCATGTTTTTGTTTAGTTAGCCAACCTCAATGGGAAGATATTAGAATGATTAATCCTTATAATTCGTTTGTGTCTTAAATGACTGGATATTATGGGAGCTGAACTCCAACTTTCATCTTGTAAATATGAATGCAGCAATATTGCTAAGTTGTAATTCATTTTGAACTATTTAATCACTGTGATCTACAAATAAGTTGGCTTCTGAATCTTCGCCCAATTTCATAACTAAGTCCTCTTTCTCGTTAAAATCACCATGACTGTACTGAAGCTATGTGTTTAGGGAATCCAACTGAATGAGTAATAGGTTTAAAAATACGCCAGCTATATTGACTTCTCCAAACTTTTCCAGTCTTCTTTAATTTTAGCTGTTGTAATGAGCGCAAATGAGGGGCTCTTGGTTAGCCATCTTTAAGTATATTTCAAAGCAGAGACTATGATAGAAGATGTATTGGATTTAGGATCAGAATACTTGGCTTGGGACCTGCTCCTGTTGTTTACTACCTGGGTGACTTTGGACCCAATTATCTAAACTTCTCTGACCTTTATTTTCCTCATTTGTAAAAAAGCTTGATAATACTTCTGCACATATATTTTGTAACTAAGCTGAGGCATCGATGTGCAATAGATTGTAAAGTGCCATCCAAAGGCCAAAAGTAAGGTGTAAGGATCTCACGTGGTGTTTTGGGTTAGCCAGATTATAAGGAAATACCAAAACACATTGTAATGAATTCCTTTGAGATTTAAAAGCAGAAAATGTGAAACAGGCTGAATATTCAAAAATGGGTAATTAATTACCTATATTTTGTTGCTTCATAGAATACTATATGTAGAGCCATTGAAATTATGCCATAAATCTGTGTTTATTGCCCTAGAAAGGTGTTCACATTAATTCATGAATCATCAAAACATGCTATTAAAATATTGCATAATCATATTTTATTAAAATTATAAATTTGTGTGTGTTTGTATACACACACATACACAAATATAAAGCATATAATATGTACAGTGGCTATGCATGTTGGGATTGAGAATAATTTTTACCATTTTCATTTTTTAATTTTTCTAAAAAATAGATAACTTACATAAAGTCGCACACAAGCACATACCCATAAAGACATATATTAAAAATTCCCATTGAATCCAGAGGTTTCTATAATCTCTGACAACTCCTGTCTCTCTGATCCCTTAATATCCAGTCCATGGCCAGTGCTCGTTGGGGTCAGTGTTCTCCTAGGTGCCAGCCCTTTGTTTTCATTCCTGGAAACCAGTGTCTCAAATTCAGAATTCATGTCTTCGCATTTGTGGATGCAACAAGCTTCTAACTAGTCACTCTGGTTTCAGTCTCTACCCTTCCAATCCGTCTTCATAATATCCTCAAAACACAAATCTTTTCTAGAGCACAGAGCTGATTCTGTTATCGTTAGGTCTTCTCTGCCTTCCTGAACCCAACCTCACATATATTTTATGGCTTCCCTTTGTCTAATAACATTCAGTTTACACTCTTCAACCTAATGTTAAAAGTCCTTCATAATAGAGTTAAGATTTATTTCACACTCCCACACATGCCCTTTCTCCAGTCAAACATATCTATTGTTCTCTGAAAAGAACATACCCCAGACTTTTCTGCCTCCACACTTTGGGCCATTGTATTCCATCAGTTTGTATTGTTACTGCCTATTGAAACACTATCCATGATGTATAGTCCAGCGGAATTCCCCATTTGTCTGAATTCTAGATGTGCTGCTTCCTACCTCTGAATCTCATATCTTCTTTGAAATTTATCCTTCCATTTATTCACGTCATTTTTGAGCATCTGCTTTACTTCAGGGGCTATTGTACCTCAAATATAGAGGTAAACAAGCCAGACACGCCCTTGCCCTTGAGTAAACAACAATCTCATACTTAACATTTCTCCTTTATTTAAATCTATTGACTTAGAGATAAACTTTCCTTACCTACCACCTTCTCTTACAACATTATAATACAACAACTACATATCTCTTACAGCAACTATAATCAATGTCTATTGATTATAGGCACATCAAGTGTTATCTTACAAATAGAAGATATTCAATAAAAATATAGTTAGAAGGACACAGAGACAGATAGAGTTAAATATGTGTATTTTTCCAGCAGTGTAGTTATATACATACATATATATTATATATATTATATGTATATTAGCTTTTAACCATGTTACTTTCCCCTGTTGAGTGTTTTCAAAAATTAGATTTGATTCCTCATTAGCATTATTACTTCATCTCTAAAATAAAAAGAACTAGTTCTTTCTCCCAGTTTTATCTAGGGGAATCCAAGATGAGACTGACATTTGTTAAGTAACATTGAAGCAAAAAGTACTTTCTTCTATCATAGAACAAGTTAGGTTACAAAACCCAAACTTGGCTATTTGTCCTAGAGTTCAGAGTGTGGCTTTTTAATTAATGGATGTCGGCCCACATAATGTAGAGGTTTAAATCTATACCAAATTTGGACACTACAATGTATTCATGTCCTATAAACACACTACGTCTCCAAGTTATGTTGCTATTTAAAAAAAAAAAAAAAGTCAAGAAAGCCCTTAGTGCAATTGTCTCCTCTTCTTTTGTTCGTAAATAAATGATTCATTTAGTAATTTCCCTTGGAAAAGTGAACTTCTTACTATCTATTAAGTACCTCCCTCTCTTTATGTTATAGTTTTTCCTCATTTAAAAAGACGATATTAGTTATTTTCTTTTTTTTTTAAGAAAAGAGGCTGGGTGATAAAGAATTATTTACACAGAAGTTCTTTTCTTTTGAGACACAGCTGTAAAAAATTTGTTACTATTTTAAAATTAATTATGTTGTTTCAAGTGACTATTTAGCCCAAACCTACTGAGTCCATTAAAAACAAAACAAACAAAAACACTTTTTTAATTTTAAGGTAAATCTGCATCTAAGGAATTGGGTATGTTCATATGGTTTGGTGTGTGAGAGATTTCATACTGCAAAATCCACCCAAATTGTTTTTCCATGTTCTATTATATTTCAAATACAGCTGAAGAGTTTGTGCTTATCTGAGTCCCGTGGTAAATAGGATGTGTTGCTGATATTTTATTTTCCCAGCTGAATTATAAGTTTCTTGATTGGGCATGGGAATCATTGTGTATTCCTTGTGTAAGTACGTGTCTTACAGGAAATGAAAACACTTGTTGATTTCATTTACTTAATTTTATACTATTTTGTAAAACAAATGCTTCTTTTACAGTAGGAATGGTTCATTTTATCAATCTGCATTTGCACATATTGGTCTAATAGTTATAAGACACATGTGAAGTGTGCAATCTTATCTTAATTTGTGGCCTGAATATATATTTTTGATACATTCTTAATTCTCAAGAAGATTTATTTATATAAACTTTTCATATTTTATGGAATTTATATTCAAGATATTGAACATAAATATTAGCAGATATCTTTTGGTAACTCTAGAGGAAGTTTATTTTCTATCTATAATGCTGAATTTTCTAAATACAAAAAATGAAATATATTAGATATGTGAAAGAGGGGTTAAAAATGCAGATTTTCTTCTGTTGTCTGTTGTTTGAGATTAGAAATCATGAAGCACTTTTCTTTACTTTCTGCAGGGTAGCTATTGCATTTCAGATCCATATTGGTGTGGAAATGTAGCTCAAGAAGAAGAATTGCCTGATGTCTTATTTAATACTACGCTTCTATGAGTTGTCCGCTCTACTTTTTCTTGAAGTTATACACTGGCAAAACTACTGTCATTGCCCTTGCTTTTCATCTTTGCTGCACATTTACTTCTCGACAGGCTTAAATAATGGTTAAAATGGTTGAAATGATTTATGCCTGTAGAGTGATGTCTTTATTTTCTCTATTCACATTCCTTTTTTTTCTTTTTTCTTTTTTCTTTTTTTTCACTAATGGTCTGGTGAACTCCTAGTGTAGGTGCATTTTATTAGCGAGTATATTCCCTCTAAATGTGGTTCCTAAGCTGAAAGAAATGGGCCATAATCATATAAAAGTAAAGTATCTCTTTGTAGAATTTACAAGAAACGGAATGTCCTTATTCCTGAGGCATAGAACATAAGAGACTTTTTTCCTCTCACTGTAAGACTGCTCTTTATACTAATGTTGATTAAGTGTATCACATCAATAGCTATTGTGACATGTAGGAAAATGAATGATTCTACTGAAAATCTCTATTAAAAGGTGTAACTTGCTTGAAATTTCTAGTTATCTACAATTGTCTCCTTCCTACTGGGACAGGACGATTGGTTCCTGGTCTCTACAGATTGCTTCACTCCTGGTTCATAAAACTGTAATTAATAATGGTGAGCTAAGATCATTCTGGATTTGATGTACTGCTTTATCATCACTGAATGAGAGTCTCTAAATCTGCTATTTAACAACTTATCAGGACTTTGCACTGATTAATTCATTTGGTCATAGTCTGAAGGCTGACGTGGCATCTTGTAGGCCTTTCATTCCGTTGGGATCAACATCATCATTTTATACGAAATGAACTTACTACTTTATAGGCTTAGTTGGAAAGAAATTTTAACCATCAGCAGTAGGATGTGACACTGGAATTTAATTTGTTGGCCTATGAGAACAGAGAAGATCTCGTCTTTTGCTGAACTTTCTAAATATAAATTAAAGTTATCAGAGAATCAAAATGATTTTGACATTTGAACTTCAGTAGAAGGCCAATACATTTAGAGTAAGTACTCGCCTTCCTGAAACATTCAGCACTTCATCAACAGCACATATCAGGTTCTTAAGAAAATATTATTCCCTGTGGAGAAGAACATGGGTGACTGCTACTCTCTCTGACCAGAATAGACATTATGTTGGGGCCACACAGCATCTATTCTCCCTTTATTCTGATGCTCAAACCCTGAATTCCCTCTGAAGAAGCATCTACCTCTCATTGTGTGTAACATTATGGTGCTGTCAGTCAAGTTTTCTTGGCTTGCTAACCCAGGAATTAGACTCATGGCCAAAGTTTTTGAGTTTTCTTCCTTGGGACTTGGAGTCGTAAGGAAGGGAATAGGAGGAACAAAAAATTATATGGCGCTAATTTATTCCAGAAGTGGTGATCTGAATGCATTATATCCTGCTCCTAGGCTCACCAGAGCTAGATTAGTTCCTGATTCTCCTGACCCTAGATTTCCCTTTTAGATTGTGAGCTACTCTTGCATTTTCCAGTAAATTACCTTTATCATTAATGTAGCCAGAATCAGTATCTGTTATTTTCCTCTCAAAAACTGATAAAGCTCCCTTTTAATATGGCTGAATTTTGAAAGCAATGTGCCACTATTTGATAGTTCTTTATTTTATTTTTCTGAGATGGAGTCTTACTCTGTCGCCCAGGCTGAAGTGCAGTGGTGCGATCCTGGCTCACTGCAACCTCCGCCTCCTGGGTTCCAGAGATTATCTTGCCTCAGCCTCCTGAGTAGCTGAAATTACAGGCATGTGCCACCACACCCCAGTAATTTTTTGTACTTTTAGTAGAGATGGAGTTTCACCATGTAGGTCAGGTTAGTCTCAAACTCCTGAACTCAAGTGATCCATCCTCGGCTTCCCAAAATGCTGGAATTACAGGCGTGAACCATTGCGCCCAGCTTGATAGTTCTTTAGAGAATAAAATGTAGTAGGATAGAGTTTACTACTACAGTATAAGCTGTATGTTTAGTAGACATTCCCAGGGTTAGGAGTTTTTTGCACTCCCAAATGTCAACCAGGGTCTATGAAAGGCTCTAGGGCCTGTTTCCAGGCAAGCTCTCCACACTCATGGAATCTCAGCCTTCTCTTTGGTCAAGATGCCCCGGTCACTCCTGTTTTCTTTCACTTCTTGGAGCATGACACGTTCTTTCCTGCCCCAGTGCCTGTATACTTGCCATTCTTTCTACCAGAAATTTTATTTAATTTCCATTTCTCTCCCCATAAACAGATGCCATCTCATCCTTCAGATCTAAGCAAAATCTCAATACTTCTCTTGTCAACATTTCTCAAAATAGAACAACTCATCTCATATATCCTATTGCCCAATTGACAATTCCCATGAGGGTACCTCAGAGGCATTTAACAAGTAATCTGCTCCACCCAGATCCTTGACTCCTCCCTTTTCTAGCCAATTTCTCTCTCCCACTTCACCCTTCATCATTACCACTTCACAGTGTCAAAAGCCAGGGGTCAGCCTTTGACTCCTTTCTTTGTATCACCCCACATCAAGGCACAAGCCAGTCCTGTTGGTTCTAACTTCGCATAGACCTCAAATTCAATTATTTCTATTTCATCTTCAAAGTTGTATCCTATCCCAGTTACCATCTTTTGCATGGCCAACAGCAATATTCTCCTACTTTATTTCTGTTTCTTCTCTTTACCTCATGCAATATAAATGACTGCATATGTTACCCTGTGTAGAATCTCCAGTGGCTTCTAATTCCAAATAGGGGAAAAAGTATCCAAATTCCTGACTGGTCAACAAGGTCCTGCATTATTTCCAACTTAAGCACCTTCTTTTCCCTGTTTCCCCTTTTTCTTCATTCCCTTTTCCTTTTCCTTCCTTCTTTTCTACCCAGCTATTCTGAGCTGTACTATCTGCACAGGCTGTTTTCCCCAGTGGAATGCTTTCCCCAGATTTTTGCAGCACTGGCTCATTCTTGTTATTTAAGTCTCAGCTCAAATAACTTTCCCACAGAGAGAACTTCCTTGACCACTGATTCTAAAGGATAGTCCTCATGCCAATCTCTATCACAACATCTTGTTTCAAAGCTTCGAAACAATTACCCTTGTGAAATTATCTACTTCATGGCCTTGTTTTTTATATGACTTACAAGGGCGTATTTTCACATCTATTTTTTTCTGTTGGCTATGCTTAAAAACAAAACAACATTCCATTTGGCTGTTACCTTTTCTTCACCGCTATTTTTGTTATTAGGTAACGCACTTTCATGAGTTAATGACAACTACAGAAATAAGAGCTAATAATTCCATTACCTGTGTTTACATGTAAAAAGAGTCTCAAGATATGCTATTTGTGGAAATTAACAATTTAAAGTAAGCAGTAGTGTGGCTTAATATTTAAGCTAGATACAAAAAATATCCCTTTTAGAAATGAGAATTATCTGAGTGAGAGAATTAGCATGGATTAATATTTAGTCATTATAATAAAGCACTTAAGGCCGGGCGCGGTGGCTCAAGCCTGTAATCCCAGCACTTTGGGAGGCCGAGACGGGCGGATCACGAGGTCAGGAGATCGAGACCATCCTGGCTAACACTGTGAAACCCCGTCTCTACTAAAAAATACAAAAAACTAGCCGGGCGAGGTGGTGGGCGCCTGTAGTCCCAGCTACTCGGGAGGCTGAGGCAGGAGAATGGCGTAAACCTGGGAGGCGGAGCTTGCAGTGAGCTGAGATCCGGCCACTGCACTCCAGCCTGGGGAACAGAGCGAGACTCCGTCTCAAAAAAAAAAAAAAAAAAAAAAAAAAAAAAAAATAAAGCACTTAAGTACATGAGTTCCTTGAGGGCAGGAACTGTGACATTTTCATTTTTTGGCATCTTTGTTTCTTTGTCTCACATGTTTTCTCTGAGTTCAAGAGGAGCCACATCAAATGGTTGCTGAGTTGAATAAAACGCATATTTCAGAATTATATTAATGTTCATGATCCAAAATTATTTTTTGAGGAAATGAAGTAAGTTGTTTTCACTTAGAGTTAAAGGGACGTCCAGTGAATTTACGAATGTCAGTAAATGTGGGAAAGATTCTCAGTTTCTTCATCTCATTTGAAAACAAACATGAAAGTTCAGGAATGAGATGAGATATTTGTATTATGCATTTGAGATTTTGCATTATATTGAAAAGGGAATTTTTGGAACCTGGATTTTTTGGACCTCTAGACTCTTTTCTAGTATTTTGGATTATTAGTCTCTAATACTGGTTAATTCTGATAACCAGTGTATTCAAGGTGCCAAAACACTGGCGACGTAACTTTTCTATGCCAACACTAAATAAGTTTAGAGGCATTTCCTCCAAAATGCACCTAAATAATGGGATTTATTTATTTATTTATAGAGATGGAGTCTCGCTCTGTTACCCAGGTTGGAGTGCAATGGCACGGTCTCAGCTCACTGCAATCTCTGCCTCCCGGGTTCAAGCGATTCTCCTGCCTCAGCCTCCCGAGTAGCTGGGATTACAGGCACCCGCCACCACGCCTGGTTAGCCTGGCTCATTTCTGTATTTTTAGTAAAGACGGGGTTTCACCATGTTGACCAGGCTGGTCTCAAACTCCTGACTTCATGTCTGCCTGCCTCGGCCTCCCAAAGTGCTGGGATTATAGGCATGAGCCACCTCTCCTAGCCAATAAAGGTTTTTATATCACCAAAGAGTGCGGTCATCATGTGACTGCTTACAGGAAAGAAGCTATACTTAATTCAAAATAACTACACAATTCTCATCTTTCACACTCTTTCCTTCCTGACATGTATGGAAGGAGAGAAGAAAGCTTGTTTATTGCCCATTCCCCTACCCCTATATTTTTTATCATTTTTTTTCTCTCTCATGAATTTTTCCATTTGGGTGCAACACAATTTAACAGTCATTGGATAGCGCCAACATCTGGGTAGAAGATTTTGCAAAATACTGCTTTGGTGCACTGAAGGTGCACTTGGAACTTGGAATGATTTGTTTTTCCCCTATTGGTGACAACAGTGAATAAAATGCCCCACTAAAACAATTACAGGTAGCTAGTTTTCTGAAGGACAAAAAATGTATTTCAGTATTCTTAGCTTCACATTTTTTAGGTTACATGATTGGTGTCTTGACTTTGCTCATATGTATAAATATGTATGTATATGCATATATGTGTACAAATACATTGACTTTGTTTGACTTTGCTCATACAAATAAATATACATAAATATGTAGATGTATGTGTGTATATATTTATATATATAGAGAGAGAGACAAATAGAGAGAGAGAAAATCTCTGCCAATGCAGCAATGTTTATGGAAAACCAGTTTTCAGAAAATTATATTAGGTTTTGTTTAGAGATACACCCTCCTAGAACAGAAGCTGCAAACTGGCAGTCTATGGCCTGAAATGGACCCCAGAGTCTGGTTTCATTTGTCCTCCTTGGTATTTTATTGTTGTTGTTGTTGTTGTGTTGTTATTGCTATTGTTGTTGTTATTACTCAACCTTTAACAATCTGGAGATTTCACAAAGAAATCCAGATTTCCAGTTTTTCCTGAAAAATCAGGAGACAATATAAGAAATTGTGTGCAGTTCAAATGCTGGCAATGCTGTGATTTTAAACTGCAAATGGCAACAATTTAAGGGCTTCCATCCCTTCATCTTGATGTTTCTCTTCCGTATCAAATGATGTAAGCTACAAGCACTGAAATGCTTACCCAGAATGCTCCTTGGTTTAATGGGGTATTACCTGATATCCTATTCCACCTGTAATTTTCCCCCCCAATTTCTATGTTATAACAATTTTTCCTCCATAAAGTTTTTCACATTTGGGCTTATTTTCTCCTTCTCTTTGATATGACTTTCATTCAGGTCATATTTTTCTCACTTTAAGGCTGCTAAATGTAGCTGTCTATATTAGCTATCACCACCCCCTTCCCTTAACCTTTCCTCTGCTGGCTCCACCCCATTTTGCACACCAGTTACATATTTACAGGCTCATATCACACAAGCCTTGCCTCAGTTTCTTAGTTCTTGTCCTCAGGCCTCCAGTGACAACAAAGAACCAATGTCCACTACTTAACCAAAAGTCAGCACTCAGTCTGTTTTCTCACTTCATTTTGCATTATTCCATATGTGAATAATTAGCCAATATGCCCATTTCCCTAGCACTGAAATAGGCATCTTCCAGCCTCTGATGCCTTTGCTCCCAGCATCACCTCCTTCTCTCCACTGTGCAAAGAGACTGTGACTGCCTTCAAGACTGGACTTCCTAGACCACCTTGGCCCACAGTTTGCATAATGCAGCTCATCCTGCCTGGTGCATATATTTTATTTTGTTTTGAATCAGAGTCTTGCTCTGTTGCCCAGGCTGTAGTACAGTGGTGTGATCATAGCTCACTGCAGCCTCAACCTCCCAGGCTCAAGCAATCTCTGGCCTAAGTCTCTCTAGTAGCTGGGACTATAGGGGTATGCCATTACACTCAGCTAATTTTATTTTATTTTATTTATTTTTTTGTGGAGATGGTATCTTACCATGTTGCCCAGGCTGGTCTCAAACTCCTGGGCTCAAGGGATCTTCTCATCTTCTCCCAAAGTGCTGGGATTATAGGCATGAGTCACTAAGCTGAGCAATGCTGCATATTTTTAAATCATGCCTTGTTTCTCTGATTATCTTAAAGCAGGGTTTCTCCAAACATGGTTTAAAAATGAGTGCTTTTTTGGGTCTGTCAATGGTGTTTCTCAAACAAAATTTAGTCTAATTTTTTGTAATAGCTCTGGTTGTGGCTTTCCTAGATCTCTTTGACACCACCACTGATGTGAACAGACCCATGACCCATTTGGGGAAAGTCAAGGGCAATTAGGAGCCTCTTTGCTTTCCTGGCAAAAGCAAGACGATTGAATGAGATGAATGAATAATAAGGTCCTTGAGTGCAGGAGCATATTTCTTTTTTGTATTGTTCTCTGTCACACTTGTACCTTGTCTAGTCTCTCCAGTTAATAACATTGAATGGAATTGGATAAATGATATGAATGTTTGAAGTTGAGAAGTTAGA
The DNA here is from genome assembly GCF_002776525.5 of Piliocolobus tephrosceles. Taxonomy (NCBI): domain Eukaryota; kingdom Metazoa; phylum Chordata; class Mammalia; order Primates; family Cercopithecidae; genus Piliocolobus; species Piliocolobus tephrosceles. The sequence goes on along the minus strand of NC_045435.1, from coordinate 66,054,263 downwards.
AATAATAGCAGTACTCATAATGGTGATGATGGTAGTAACTCCTGTTGCTTGCATGTTCACTCTGAAATCAAGCACTTCACTCAGCGCTTTGTGTCAGTGACTCCAGTGAAGTGCTTGCTCCAACCCGAATAAGGCATTGCTGTGATTACCCACATTTTAACAGTGAGCAGTATTCAGCTGGAGTTCCAGAGGGAGGCAGCAGAGTCACTGTCATGTGAGATGTGACCACTTTGTCATTAATGAAAAAAAACACTTTTTTGAACAACTGAAAGTATCTGTATTGCTTTTTAAGGGGGAGTGAGGGAGGGTGGAGGTAGACATATTTAAAATTCTGATTGATAACTGTTGTGGAAGTCACTGTAATAAAGTGGTTTAATGAAATGAATAGAATTTGGACCTCAAAGACTGAGGTTGGAGATTCAATTTGCCACTTAACAGCCCTGCAAATTTGAGCAAGATCTAAAGTCTTTCCAAGCCTACGTCCCTTAATTTGTAAAATGGGGACAGTACTACTTCATACTACCTTGTTGTAGGGATTAAAAGAAGGAATTTATATAAAATACTATAAAAAGTGTTGTTGCTATTACCAATGGTTCAGAAAAATATAATTATATTATTCTGAGTAATATGTTACTCAGTAATATTTTACTCAGTAATATATTACTGAGTAATGTTTTTAAAGAGGGGAAAAAAACAGAGAAATAATGAAATCATAGTCCCATAATCTCATAAAGCAAGCATTCTAGTCCCCAGCTAGGAAATTGAGGCTCAGGGAGGTAACGTAACATGGCACAATCACCCAGCTAGTAGGTGGCTGAGCTGAGATTTAAAAACCATGCCTGCCTGATTCCAAATGCCATGCTCTTTTTACTGCACCACTTTGCCTTTTTTAAAAAAATAAGCCAATCCATATGCTTTTCCTTAACATTGAAAAAAAAAGACATTTATGTTTGAAAACCAACTCATCCTGATAATTCCCAATTAAGATGTTGTCATCTAGCATCTGGCTCAATTTCCTTTTATGAAATATAGTAAACATAATTTGAGTGTAGCTTTAATGAAGTGTCCAAATGAGATAAAACAGGTCACCTGGGAAATTAGATTTTATAGATTACAAGAATTCAAGGCCTAAGTTGTACTTAATGGACACAATTCTATTTTAAAGAAAATTCTTCAGGAAACAATCGATTGGTCTATCAATTTCATTATTATTTCTGTATGAGACATCCATAGCACGAAGTAATTAAAGTAAAAATAAATAATATGAACTTCATTGCAATTGTAGTGAAGAACATCTCTATCTTCATGAATTTGAGATTCATAAGAAAAACACAGGGGATCTTTGATGCATGCTCTATTTTTTTCCCTTCCACATTGTTTTTAAAGGATTCTATTTAAAAGACCTTTTCAAAAAAAGAAGTTAGAGAATTTTCAAGTTTTAACAGAAATGATTCTGGCAACACTTTATGTCTGTATCAACTTTAGTCCTGAAGTAGAGTCTCTTAAAGAGATGATGTCCTACTATTAAAATTGCTTGGTGGGGAATTGGACAGAGAGAATTACCTTTATTCTTTTTTAAAGAAGTATATTTTTATTATTTTTAATTTTATTTATTATTATTATTTTTGAGACAGAGTCTTGCTCAGGCACCCAGGCTGGAGTGCAGTGGTGTGATCTCGGCTCACTGCAACCTCCGCCTCCCAAGTTCAAGCGATTCTCCTGCCTCAGTCTCCTGAGCAGCTGGGACTACAGGCGTGTGCCACCACACCCGACTGATTTTTGTATTTTTAATACAGACAGGGTTTCATCATTTTGGCCAGGCTGGTCTCAGACTCCTGACTTCAACCAATCCACTTGCCTTGGCCTCCCAAAGTGCTGGGATTACAGGTGTGAGCCACCGCACCCGGCTGTAAGTGTATTTTTAAATTAGGGTTGGGGGTAGGGTGAGATTAAGGACAAGAGTGGATGTGAGGATATGATGAAGTTGGAGGTGTTGATTTCAACACTGTAGGAAAACATTTTTGAGCACAGATCATGTTCTAACAAGTAATTTAAACATTTTTTTTTTCTTTGGAACATGATGAGGTGGTGGTTAAATTCACATGCTGTAGAATCACACAAAGTGGCATTGAATCTCAGCTCTGGCACTTTCCGATTTTGTACTTTTCGGCAAGTTACTAGAACTCTTTAAGGCTCTGTTTTCTTATTGGTAAATTAAGGATAATAACTGCTTCGTAGGGTTGTCATGATGATTCAGCAAAATCATCAATAAATGTCAATAAACATTGTCAATATTGACATTATTATTATTATTTTGGTTTGTCTAATTAACCTGACATATTTATTAGAGTTTCCTATGACCTTATAAAGCAAATTTTAAGAATGTCAACTACTTAAGTAAGAGTTGTCCTTTTACAATTTAATAAATTCATTAAATGCTGAAAAAGACACAGCATACCTATTTAGATAAAATATCAAATGTTTCTTTTATGAGACATTAAAAGTGATCATAAAATCAAAGAATTATAAAACCTTGCCTTCTAGTAAATAATCACAGGTTTAGATGTGTTTTCAAAAGTGCACAAATCTGTGCTCATTAGGAGAACGTATTGATTTGTGTGTGTATTTCAAGCAACCATTTTACGCATGTGGTGCCCATGGCCGACTGCATTCTCCCCTGGGAAGGTGGCTTCTCTAATTGCAGTGAATGGTGATTCTATTTGTAGACATATTTTTCTATAGCAAGCATTCCTTTCTGTGATTATTATTTAAAAATACCTGCCCTTAAATTATTTAGTCTTCTTGGCTATGAAGGAGAAAAATCTACAGCACTGCAAAGACCTCACAGATAATATACATCTGAGTAGAAAATGCATATTAAGTCTTACCAACAAAGTAATCTGTTTCCTGCAATACAGGGACCACGAGAAGCATTTTAATAATAAAGATCGTCAAACAACCACTGAAGCCACATGAGAATCCAAAAAAGAAAAAAAAAAAAGTGAAAATCAGAAGTAATACTATTTGAACAATCAGGACATCTTTTTCCTCCTTCTCCCACACTATTCCTTGCTTATAAACAAAAGCAAAATTTTCACACCAATAGAAAATCAAGAGCAAGAAGACTTACCTTCTTTCAACCAAGAAATGTTATTTTTATCATTTTCTAAGTGCTCAGCTGTTCTTACTTTTATCTTTTCCAGCTCAGTTTCTGACATCTAAGTGGAAACAGAATTTGTGATATAAAAAATTCATTAAGAACCCAAATTTATAACATTGAGTTTTATATTTAGAAACTACTGCCATATTATGGGAAAATTTTATCTCTATAGTTTTTCAGTTCACTGTCCAATGTTAAGCCTTAACATTTTATTCGTGTTATTTTAAAACACTGACATTGAAAACTAAACTTTATATGATACTTCCTTGCCCAGCAACAAAGATTGGTATAAGACCTTACAATTTCTGAATGTGAAAGAATAACAAATTAACAACTAGCCATGGATTTGTAACAAACAAACAAACATTCAGTGGCTGTTTCAGTATTTTTTATAGCCTATAGAAAAGCATGCTGCAAAGTGGTATGCAAAGAGGCAAATAGCAATAAAACACAAAAGCATCTTTTCAGGAATTTATTGGGTGGGAATAAGAACCTTATGACCTAAGCCAGGCCAAGTTGAGCTCCCTGAAGGTGTTGACGAGAGCTATTATGCACCTTCAGTGCAGTGCACTTGACTTTCATGGCTTGCTTGCAATGAGCTCTGCTTGAATCAACACTGCAAAGTACTTACCTGTGTGTTCCAAACAGAGGCCCAAGGTGTGGGACTGGGGAGCAGCGAGCTGCAGCCTCCCTTGTCTCTGGATGTCCAGCATTCCTCTATCCTGACAGAAATGAGCGAAGAAGCAAATACGCTCCCTCCCGGGGTGGTGCTAGATTTGTATTGCTGCCAGAAGCATCCAACTTGCGGCTGAGAGTTTTTTTTTTTTTTTTTTTTTTTTTAAGGTAATATAAAGCCTGTGGTTGAAAACAATAAAAACCTTCTCCAGGCTAGTACTTATTTTAAATGACACTCTGCAAAACAGGGAAAAAATAACAAACTCTTTTCAAGTGGACCAAGTTTCTTCCATCCCTGCCATTCATTACTTCAGGTTAATATCAAAAGATTAGAAAAAAATGTATTGAAAAATATACACAAGCTATTTTGGTTAAAAGAAAAGAAAGGGAAACCTTTAAAGCTACATTCTGGAAATTCATCCTGTAGTTGATAGTTTGAAAAGCGAGTGTTTTTTCCACCTAATATTTTATAAACAACAAGAAAAACTTTTCAGGCTTTTTTGATCATCTGTAGATATTCCAAAGGAAGTTTGGAATAACATTCCAAAGATGATATGTCATTAAATTCTTAAGTAAGGATAATACTAATTTTGCCAGACATGGTGGCTGACATCTGTAGTCCCAGCACTTTGAGGAGGCTGAGGCAGGAAATGGATTGCTTGAGGCAAGGAGTTCCAGACCAACCTGGGCAACACAGTGAGACTCCATTTCTACAAAATTTTTTTAAAAAAATTTTTTAAAAATTAGCTGGGTGCTGATATATGTCTATAGTCCTAGCTATGTGAGAGGTTAAGGTGGGAGAATCCCTTGAGCCTAGGAGGTCGAGGCTGCAGTGAGCCATGATTGCACCACTGCACTTCAGCCTGGGCACAAGCAAGACCCTGTCTGAAAGGAAAAAATAAAAAGGAAAAGAAAAAAGGATAATCATATTTTCAATGGAAGATTAAAAACAGAAAGCATAACTCTTGGGTACACATCATGATGAATAGCCCACCATTTCTAAAAGTTGTCATTTTTCTCATCAAGGAAAATAGTATTTATTTTTTGTCGCAAAGTGGCTTGCTTCCTCCAGTGTCTTTACCTGGACAATTGTCCGTTATCAGATTCCCTTATGCATTTCACCTCGTTTCCCAACTTCATTCCTTTTTGTACGTTGCTCCCACTATATAATCTTTAAAGACTACCTTCATCAGCCAATTTCCATACTAAAATAGCTTTTTTCCCCCCTTTTATCAATAAGATACATTTCAGATTCCTTAGATGGATAAGGAAGACCTTGACTAGTCAGATTCTATACCACAATTTTAAAACTGTGGCCCACAAAGTCTTAAGATTTCTTGGAGGTTCCTAACATTTTGCTCCAACCTAATTGCATTGTGGCTGTTCCTTGAAGGGACTTGCTTCTGTTATCAATACTCCTAGAACTGTTTCCATTTCCACCCCCATCTTGAAGGCTTTCTGATCTCTCTCATCTGGAGATGACCTTACCTTTCTCTGATCTTACTTGGGACTTTTGATATGATCAGTCTCTACTCTAATCTTCTGTAAACCTTTCTCATCTTCCTGACAAAACTATAACCACCCCTCCCCCTAGCACAACCAAGGGCTCAGCCTCTATCTCAGTATTTTATGCATCTGTCTCAGTGTTTAACATGATGCCCACAAATTGATAATCATTAGATAAACTAAAACAGCATATCAAAAACTGGCGATAGTGTTTTCCTTTGTTCCAAAGTTGTGGAATACATATAATTACCAAATTCCTTAATTTGTCTCTTTTCTATGGATAGTTATAGTGTTTTACGTCACTTCCTCATGCATATGGAAACCTAATTTCCTTAATAATTTAATAACTGTCTTTTGGAAAAGCAAATTATCTAAACTTTATGTGTTAGTGGGGCCAGAAAGACAATTGAAAAACAATAATCACAGTGATCTTTAAGCAATGAGCAGAGACAACACCAGAGATAAAGGAAATCTAAGGCAAAAGTATCTAGATGAGAAAAGATAATTAAGAACCTGGAGAGAATGAGCCAGGGACATGGCTGGAGCTACTAGTCCTCCTAGTTTATTTTCACTTTTATTTTAATATTTGACCTTATGATTATCAGTATTATTCCTCAAGAGAAATATATGTATTTTAAAATTCCAAAATAGATTTGGATCTTTGTAAGGTTACAAGTCATGTAATCTCTTCTTTTCATGTGCTTTCTAAGGCAGAGAACCCATTCCTACCCACAAACCTGTAATGCTTCCAGGTTCATTTTGAAGCCTTTCTAAGATTCTGTATTCATTTTTATGTACTCGTATACTTATGTCCAACTAAACAGTTTTTAAAATTTTCTGTCCCAAGAGCAATCCACTACTTAAATCCTTGTCTGAATTTCTCACTTTGGAGAGTATGGATTCTTCTTTGATTACAGTTTATCCTTTGATAATTCTTGACTTATAAATGCTTTCCACTTGCCTGACTTTTCCAATTACTATGATATAATTACTTAAGTCCAAATATTAGAATAGAATCCCTGTGCAAGAGTTTGTTCTGAGGAGGAAAGATTTGTGAAGATAGTGTGGTGACTAATTTGGACACAATATCCAATTTGGCTGATGTATTTTCAATATGTGGTCAGTCCTAACTCTTGGAATTTTTCTGTTGTTTTTCTTTATCATTTTTCTCTGCTTGGCCTCTAACTGCCGTTTGATTTTGCCTTTGCGCTTTGAACTGTTTTTTGTTCTTAAGAGAGTATAACATTCCTCAAATTTTCTATATAGAATTTTCTTTCATTCTGAACAACACCATTTTTCAAAGTTAGACAAACTTACTTTGAATTTTATTGCTGCAATCATTCCTTATAAGAGCTGTAGATATTAATTAGCATAATATTCCATTTTTTGTCATCCACTTCATTAGAAAGATGGTAAGAACAGACACCAAGTACTTTTTCCTGGATCAACTTTATATCACTTGTCCTTGTTGGATATTAAGGGTATTCCATAATGATGCCAACATTTAACCCATTTATTCATACACCTAGTGATATCCTTGTGCCCCCCAAAATTCTCATCTGGGTAACGGAGTCTGGTTTGGACTAACATTTTAGTCTCTTGAGCTGGGCTGGGCCTTGGAATGAATGAAGTGAACACACAGTTGATGGCTGGGAGTAAAGAGAAACCAGTCTGATGAACTCCCCGCAAGACAGACTGGGAAACCACAGGGGCCCAACCTAAAGCTCAAAAGTGACAAGCCAGCCTAGGACATCAGGCAAATCTGATTAGAATCCAAGAAGAGTAAATAAATCTTTAAATAATTCCCTGTACAAAGAGTGTTCATTGAGCCCGTTTAAAATAATGAACTAAACAATTAATAAGCAGGGATGTGGTCTCAAGGCTCAAGGTTTCTTCTTAAAGTCTGCTTTCTTTTTAAAATGAAAATACTGTGAATGTACACTTCTTTTTATAATTCTGTTCCTTTTATTTTGACTCAAGCCTTAGTATCCCTAATTCTGAATCAAAATCTGATCCAGAAATAGAATCTTTAAGGGCAAACTGTCCAGCAGAAGATAATCTTTGCTAACAGAGTAACCTGCAAGATTATTACACATTTTATGTTCTTTTTCCTGTTAAAATAGAATTAAATGCATGAAGCTAGAGCCTTTTGAACAAACAAATAACCAGTTGCTATCATATGAATCTTTTTGCCTTAAAAAATCACATTATCACTTTTCAGTGTTTTTAAAACAATAAAATTATGTATATAATGTAAGAACATGAAATTAATCAATGTGTAAGTATGTCACCACCTCAAATTACTAGATTTGAGGACTATTGTTTATAGAGCTCTGTGAAAGATTTGTGGATTAGATCCAATATAAATGATAAAAGAAGGTATACTACTCCTTTGAAAGTATGTTTTCTGCTACAGAATGGAATCTCTGCTATTCAGTATACTTAGTTAAAAAATTTAAATAGCCATTCTAATGACCAATATATACCATGAAATATTTTACATTAAAAAATTCATTTTGTAACTTTTCGGCCTTGATACAAAAATAAACATGTTATAAATCAACACTGATCTAAGGTATCAAAGGTAAAGGTAAATAAACCAAGAAGAAAATTCCATATTTGTAACACAGGTTCTCCCAGGAGAAGGTTACAGCTAACACCACAAGACATGCCAATTCAAGGATTTATGAGATGTTAGATCTCACCAAAAGTTTAGGTATGAAAAATAACACTCAGTGTTACAAAATGCATTAAATGTTATCCTTGCTTCATGCCAGGTCATTTAAAAGGGTGCTTATCTTGACCAAATTATTTTTATACCTGCTTTTTCTAACTGAGACCTTGGCTGGCATTGAGAAATCATGTGAGGATAAACATGTGAACAACAGTTGCTAGTAGGTGTATTACGAATATTCTTGGTTCCTCTAGGGGTTACAATATGCATCCTTTATATAGTTCACATAGTATAAATATTGCTTCACTTCATGTTATGGGTAATAGCTTTTTAACTATATAATTTCATTTACATGCTCTCTTCTTTGTACTATTATATTCATATATTTCACATCTACACGTTATAATCCCACGAGCATTGTATTTTATTTTATTATTATTTATCTCATTTTATTGCATTTTGCTGTATTGTGTTTTGCAAATATTGCATTTTTTTCCTATACATTGAAGGTTTGTGTCAGCCTCACATTAGTCAAGTCTATTGGTATCATTTTTTTCCAACAGTATGTGTTCACTTTGTGTGTAATTTTTACCAATAAAATATTTTTAATTAAGATAAGTACAATGTTTTTTAAATATAATGCTATTGTATATTTAATAGACTGCAATATAGTATAAACATAACTTTTATACACACTGGTTTTTTGTTTAACCAAAAAATTGGTGTGACTTGCTTTATTGTGATATTCACTCTATTGCAGCAGTCTGAAACTGAACCTGCAATATCTTGAAAATATGTCTATCTGTATGTGTGTATATATGGATATAAACACATATATATGAGCACACGGTTCAGTTTACTGTTTTAAAAAATAAATTAGAAGAAAAAAATTGTTTAATGTTTACTTTCAAAGTTACCATTTTTGGTTTTCTTCATTACTTCTAGTAGACCTGAATTTTCATCTGATATCATTCCTCTTTAGCCTAAAGAACTTTTCAGAACTTCTTGAAATGTGGGTACGCTGGTGACAAGCTCTCTTAAGTTTTAATTTGTCTAAAAGTGTCTTTGGTTCACTATCATTTGTGAAGGATATTTACGCTGAATATAGAATTCTTGATTGACAGGTCTTTTTGTTCTCTCTTTCTCTCTTTCTTTCTCTTTTAAAAAACATCATTCTTATCATTGTTCCTCTATATCTAATGTGTCTTTTTCTCCTCTTTGGCCTCCTTGACTGTTTTTTCTTTGTCTCTCTTTCAGCAATTTGACTAGGATGTATGTAGATGTAATCTTCTCTGTATTTTTAGTCTGCTTGGGTTTTGCTGAGATTCTGGGTTTGGTAAGTTGATGTTTTTCACCAAATTTAGAACATTTGGTCCATCATTTCTTCAGATATTGTTTTTCTGTATTTCTCCCTCTAGGATTCCAGTTGCACATATATTAGACCACTTGATATTTTCACACAGTTCATAGAGGCTCTGCTCATTTTTTCCCCCAGTCCCTTTTCTCTGTTCTTCAGTTTGAATAATTCCTATAGATTTGTCTTCAAGGTCACTAACCCTTTCTTTTGCAGTTGCCAATCTACTATTAATGCAACCTGGGATAGTTTTCATTTTAAATACACTTTCAGTGAGAGAATTGACATTTTTTTGTGTGTGTAGTTCTTACTTCTTAGATGATACTACCTATCTCCCATCCATTATCACTATCTTTTCCTTTAATTCCTTTGTCTTATTTATTATACCTAGTTTAAAATCACTTTCTGGCAACTCCAACATCTGGGTCTTCTATTGACTTCTTGTTTTCTTGTTAGGGGGTTACATTTTCTTGATTCTTCAAACATCTAATATTTTTAGTTATATGCTAGACATTATGAATGATACATGGTAGAGAATCTGGACAATGCTGTAGTATTTGTAGAGGATGTTGAATTTTGTCATAGCAAGTAGTTAAATTACTGGTATAACCTTTTGATTCTTGCAGGTTTTATGTTATTTTTTCTGATAATGGATCATTTTCATCTTTTTGCTTAGTCTTAGGATGTAGTGTTCATGCTTTAGGACCTGGTAATTGTGTCCCAGGCATGTTGTTTTTTAGATGCCAACTAAATGCCCAAAGTGCGTAAGGAAATATCTCCTTTTTGGTTGAGGCAGAGTGTCTCCTGGCACTGTATTAACTGTGGTACCTATGTTCAGTGCTCAATCTCACAAAAGCTACTTTTTGCAAGATTTATTCAAGTCTCATCCTTTGTATGCACAGCTCAGCCCTTAGCCAAAACTATCTGTGACTGAACCCTGTCTCTTCTCTACCTTATAGAATTCCCTCTTCTCCATAATCCTACACTGCAAATTCTAGCCACTTCAACAACCCAAACTCCTGTCTTTGCTGCCTTAGCTCAGCAAGTCTGCCATTAATTTGGGTTCCACCTTCCTGCACTATATTAGGGAAAGAACAGCCAAGTCGAGAGCTGGAGCAAACATGTAGCTCATCTTTTGTGTTTCCCTACTCTTAAGAATCACAGTCTTGTTCTGCCTGTAGACTTATGCTTGAAATAGCTTCTTCCTATATTTTGTCTGGTTTTATAATTATGTATGAATAATGCAAGTCCAGTGTATTCCATCATGACCAAAAGCAGAAGGAATTTTTGAAATTCTTTTACCCCTATCTTTCCAATCAATCATACAGTAGAGATAGTCTTCTCTCTCTGTCCTCCTGTGAAGGGCAGACACAGCCTAGAACAAAGAGTAGCTAAGCTTTGAGATTCAAATTTCACTTTATTTTAAGTTTTAGAAGGATCAGTAGTTTTTAATGTAAGTCTTTTTTATGATAAGTAGCAAAGAGTTGAGATTCCATTTAAGCCATAAATCATATGATAGGTAAGAATACAAATTTGCTTAAAAGTATTGTTTGAGCTAATCATCCCATTAAGTTAAATTTTTACAAATCAGCGGGAAGGAAATTTGAAAGGGATGTGTGACTATAGTTTAGATACTGGATGCGTATTTTAGAAAAGACTTAGTGTATTATTGCCTCAGTTAATCCAGGAAAAATTGGGACACTAAAATCCCCAGATAACCTGGGGAAATGCTAGAACAGAACAGACTGTTGTCTAGTTTCCTAGAAATACATTAGTAAATTTCAAGACTTATAGAAAATCTCTGCTTCCAATATGGTGTCTGAGTACCAATGGTAGATGGAGGCATATAGATGGAAAGATTTGAGGTCAATACATTATAAGGACTCATGTAGAGAATCCCAAACTTCCTTCAAGCTTGAGAGAAGTACTGAGGGCCGACAAACAGGAACAGGGGTCCTGATGATTATTAGAGATGCCATTAGTGGATACTACAGACCTGATATAAGCTATAGGCAATGCAAGGTTTTAGACATTGGGAGAAGAAGCAGTGGGGAAAGGGATCTTTGCAAAGGCTAGCAGAAAGTGCTCTACTTAAGTGAAGACCACCAGCGATGACAGTGGGTTACCATGTTGTAGGTGTGCTACCCAGGAGCAAAACAAGGGGAAATTATTTTGCCCCAAAAGCCTCTTTTTTAAGCTACAAAAGATTGGGAGATTGGATTTGCAAGTTTGTTTTCTACCATCAGCAGAAATGTGGGGTCAAATGCTAAATTAAAATCAGTTATGGAAAAATAATGACATCATATATTTTGTTGATCTGAACACATAGCCTTACCCTACACTTTCATTTCAAGTCCCCTCTTTTCTCCAAAGACCTGCATTATGAGTTTGCCAATGTAGTCAGCACCTAAACAATCCTATTTAGAATTGAATTCTTCTTAGAAGATGACCATCATTACTGACAGAGGTGATTCAGCACCACCAGACCACCCTGTATCTTCACAGACTGTTTCATAAATGGGTCATTCAAGCTAGCCAATCCAATCCTCTCCCCAACTTTGGAATTGGGATGCAATCAGTTAGCATTTACTTACTTAGGTTAACTGTAGAGTCTAAGTCAGCTAGGGTGGCCTGTTTGGGATGTGGGAAAATAGACAAATTTTGCATGTAGGGGAAAGCAAAGTAGGCAACTTCATTGTGTCAGTTTCTTTATCTGTAAAGTGGAGATAATAATGGTATCTACTTCAGAGTTTCTGGGGAGGAAGGCAGTGTTAAATAAGTGAATGAAAGTAAAGAGCTTGGAAAAAAAACCTGGGCAAGTCAGAGACACCCAGTAAAGACTTAGCAGTTATGGTTATTATGAGTGATTTTTGATTTTGCAACTTTATTGAGGTATAACTGAAGTAGAAATGACACAGGATCCAGGTCAATAAATGACATAAGGCATGTATTGTGATCAGTTTTGACATACCTATACATCCACAAAATGATCACTATAATCAAGATAAGCATCTGCATCACCCCAAAGTTTCCTCATCCCTTTGTAATCCAGCCCTCCCTCCATCCCATTCCCAGGCAAACACTAACCTTTTTGTCTTTTCCTATGAATTCATTTGCATTTTCTAGATTGAATATAAATGGAATTATACAGTATGTATTCTTTTTGCCTAAGTTCTTTTATTCAGCACAATGATCTGGAGATTCATCCACACTGTTGTGTGAGTCAATAGTTCACTTATTTTTATTGTATTCCATTGTATTAATATACCACAATTTCATCATCCATTCCCCTGTTAATGGATATTTGAGTGGCTTCCCATTGTGACCATTACAAATGAAGCTTTATGAACATTTGTGTAGAAGTTTGTAATTTTATGTTTTTATCGTTTTAGTATTTTTCAAATTAAAAATTTTGAAGAGAAAATTCCCAAAATAAATAAAACTGTCATTAGAAAATGCAATTGAAAAAATAGTCTTCATTACCCTATAAAGTTAATTTTATCCTGGAGGATCATCAACTTTACCTTTAAAAAACTAGCTGATATCCAGATAGAGTTTTTTTAGTATTTGATTATTACAAGGTCTTTGCTTAACTAAAATGTGATAGAAAACTCTCTAAAGGGAAAAAATTATGATATAAAATTAGAGACAGTAGACCAGATACTATTTCTTACCCTCCCAAAATTGTAGTGTAGAGATGAGAGTATATCATCTTCTTGTAAATGTGCAGTATTATTTTGTTAAAGATATTGAGTTTTTAGTACATTTGCAAGCTCAATTTATTTTATTTTACAAACAAATTACAGAAATAACAGCATTGCTTTCTCATTAAAAACCTAGGTGTTTTGGACTATTTAGATGATAGTGACTGCAGCAATATAAAATATTGTTTATCCTTCAAAAATTTGCTTTACTAAGTTTATATTAGAAATTACTTTAAAAGTATTTACTAATAAGAAAATATTGATTTATTGGATCTTCACAGTACAGCACCTATTGCTAAATTCTTAATAATTTTGTGGAATAATTATGTAAACTAATAGATATTATTGACAGAGGTATGATTATGCTTAAGGCAAAGTTCTCTTTAACCAATACAATATGTCAATTTAGTTTATCCTAAATCTTAGCATCTGTAAATGTCTTTCTCTTGAGGGAAAGGGCATTGTTTGTCTATATGTAGTCATTTTCCTCTACATCTCGTAACTGTAGAGTTCTTTGTCATCTTCTTGACTGTGTCTTTGCTTTTGTAGTTCCAAGATCTCCTCCTCCAAATAGGACAGACAACCATGATTTCTTTCGTATAGTACTTGGTCTTCTACCTACATCAGTGAAAAGTGCATTTTTTTTTAACCCAGGAGGGAAAGAAAAAAATATGTTATCTTTATCAGTTTTTTCTCTAGACCACCTCTCATGGGTCAGTCTTAAAGCAGGATATTTAAATAAATTGAACTTCAAATACAATCTCAGTATAACAGGACTTTTGGGTCCAAAAAGAAATTCTAACATTTGATCAGCTATTCACAAATGATGTCTTTGTATCCTTTAAAGAACTATAAAGCAAACAAAAAACTGTAAGCAGTTTTATTTGATGTTATCTGAGATAAAATAATTCTTTGAAGAGCCATAGAGACTAATTAGAAAAGAATATCAGTGTGTCCCTAAATTATAAAATTAATAAATTTAAAAACCACACAGGACCTACAAGGTAATGCAACAGTAATCTAAGAATACACAGTTGTTAATGTTATACAAATTCTAAGGGGAAAAAATGAGATTTCTGGAGAAGTCTTGAGAAAATTTTGGGGAGCAAAGATTAAGAAAAAGAAGACAATGGTTGACTGTGGGGGAAGGATAAATGGAGATGATAAAAGAAAAAATTTATCCTTCCACAAATTAGATTGAAAATGGCATCTCTTTGGTTCTCTGATAAATAAAAGGTACAAAGTTCTTTTTCTTGAATTATGAATCTCCTCTAAAATGCATAGGAGGTAAGAAGAAGAAAAAGAAAAGCTGTCCTTTCTCTCATCAATCTTGTTTGAAGTTAAGGAAAATATAAAATTAATCCAAGATTTTTTGTCATCGTGAAAGGTAAAATGAATGTATTCGTTTCATAGTAAGTGGCAGGCCTTAGTGATCCCAAGTTCATACCACTAAAAGGAAAATTTTCTACATTGCCAACCCATTTCTCCGAATTGTCAACTTATCTGAATTAGCATGGTGACACCAGGATGTTCTCTTACATCACTGTGTGCTTCCACTTTGGAGACCTTACCTAAGTGGGAATGTTGCAGTGGTTGCCTGATCCATGTCGTAAGCTGGTACATGCAGCCATGCAGGTTGCGCACTGCAGAACTCCAGGGTGTGTGAGATAGCTTTGAAACATGGCAACTTGGCAAGGCTGCACTGTTTCCTGGAATTTCTTTCCTTGTATGTTTCCAGTTAGGGAGGGCCACAAAATATATTTTTGTGGGAGATTTGAAAGACAAGTGTAGCAGCTGCTATGTTGTTTTATTACACTAGGAAGATTGCGGCAGCCCTTTTTGTAGCTCCTTCACCTTGTTCCTTTTCTACTGGCATACCTTATTGTTGTGAGGCCACAGTTCATCTGCAACTGCCCATTTTCCTCCTGGAGCCTGGTTCAGCTTCTCCGTCTCTTGAGCTCGCCATGTGCTTATCTCCAGGATGAAGGGCACCAGCTTCTCCTGCAGGATGCCTGCTTCATAAGGGCTGGAGGCAGGAAGAACTGACACAGCTCCAGTCCAAACTCATGGGTTCTAGCTCAGGCTCATGGATTCCAGCCCGCCCATGCCATTCTCCACTTTACATTCATTCTTCCCTTCCTGACCCCCTTCTTTGCCAGCTTGAAGCTCCAGAATCAGAAAGAAAGATGACAAGCCTACAGGCACTGTTTAACCAGCTCCCCAAATTGTGTAAGGTCAAATCCCTGTAACAGACCCCTTTACATCTATCTATCTATCTATCTATCTATCTATCTATCTATCTATCTATCTATCAATCATCTATCTATCCATCCACACACACAAAAAGGGGGGGGGGGGGGGGGAGAGAGCGAGAGAGAGAGAGAGAGAGAGAGAGAGAGAGAGAGATCTCCCAGTGGTTGTATGACTGCTAGAGTGCCCATTCACAATGAGGTTCACACAAGTAGCACTACCCACCTGAAAGTTATATACTGCCTGGGGACCAGATCGGTGGCCCTGAAGGTCTGTATTACCATAGCTTAAGTAGCCTGAAGACCAGAGTTTTTAGTTTCTTGTTTGTTGTTCTAGTTATAGGTGAGAAATTTGATTCTGTGGTCAAATATATCTGAGAAACACTGAAATCATCCCCTCCCCCTGCACTGAGATCCTAATACATAGTCACATCGTAAAGGCTTTTGTAAAGCTCTGTACTAAAGTAATCTGTTCAGTCCAGCTTTCTCCAAACTTGTTCGACTATTTCCAGGTGCTGTTGAAGTACAGAGTTAATGTAACTTCAAATTCCCATTTAGTCAGTCAAAAATTGAATGCAACCCTTTTATTGTGGTGTGATAATAAGCATGTGATGAAGAACAATGCTTACTGATGTGCAGTGTAATTCATTCCAGCACTTTTCAGAAGATCTTGAACAAGAGAAAGGCCAGTGGCAGAAACTGCATCCTGATATAGGGAAAGCACAGCGTAATGCATCATGATATATAAACAGGTGATAGAGGGAATATTTCTCCTCTCCTCCACTCTCCATTCCTTTTCTTTCTTCTCCGTGATGAGTTGGAAGGTGAATATGTAAATGGCCAAAAAAAAAAAAAAAAAAAAAAAGCGATACGATTGGGAAAAAAAGGCCTTGGATATTGAAAGCTGGAACCAGGTTAGCCTTGAGTGAAATGCAGGAAAACTGGGCTTAGAGTGATTCTTAACTCTGGTGTTTACATGCAGATTACATAGTTCCATACGTTAGTTGTGGAAGGGTTAATTCTGGCAAAATTGTAAAATAAGGTGATTTTTTATGCTCTTGGTTTCTCTTGGTGATGCAAGCAGTGATTCTCAGAAAGAGTATTTTATGTTGCATAGTGACTGGGAAACATTACTAGTATATTTGGGACAGAAACCTGGGGCATTAACCTTCTGTTATGCAAGAAACATCCTGCACAATAAAGAACTGACCTGCCCCAAGTGAGTTGCTTCTCTGTTGAGATACACTGTAAGTACGAACGTGTATTTCATTTTCTGTTCCAGTCACCTCACCCATGCGGGCTGTGAGTGTCTCAGCTAGGTGTGGATCTGATTAGCTGACAAAAGTTACTGCAGAAAGATTGGATAAGGCTCAACTTTCAAGTGTTCATTTACATTTCAAAAGAGGAAATAATCAACTCAAAAGCATCTCTAATTGTGCTGTGAGAGAGGAAAAAATATTAAAACATTTTATTAGAACAGTAATGTAGTCCCTTATATGGTGAGAAATTGTGAGACATTTACTTCCTTTGCAATTTACTCATTTCAAATTGTACTATTACTCTATCTGTCCCTCCACCTACAACACCCTCTTTCAAAGGAATAAAATATGTGTGGCTAATACTGCACCTGCATAACATCACCTTTACCCTTTATAAATAGATATTTATAAAAACAAAGGGCCAGTCCTTGAGGAAAACCGGTAGGTATATCAGATTGTAAATCACATCTCTGTTAGAATAAAGGAAGCCTTGTCTGAACTATCAGGCTAC
Source organism: Piliocolobus tephrosceles (assembly GCF_002776525.5). Classification (NCBI taxonomy): domain Eukaryota; kingdom Metazoa; phylum Chordata; class Mammalia; order Primates; family Cercopithecidae; genus Piliocolobus; species Piliocolobus tephrosceles. The sequence continues at coordinate 66,037,171 of NC_045435.1, read as the reverse complement.
CATTGCCACCCAGCATAGCCTGGATAGCCCTAATATAACTGATAAACCCCTTCTAGATCTAGACACCTTTTCTCCGTTGAACTGTGTTTCTTCACATATTTACAATCCAGTTGATTGTTACAACTTTATTTTATCTCATCTTTCACTCTTTCTTTCCTAGAACCACTCTCAGAACTCTAGTAAAATTGATTTTATTTCAGTCAAAGCCTGATCTTGAGATCAGCACAACTGCTGAGTATTTCTGACTTTGGGAAATTTCTATTTTCATTTTTAATGTGCTGTCTTTCCTCCCTCCTTTCCTGGGCTTAGAGTGATTCTTAACTTTTCCTCCTTTCCTCCCTCCTTCCCTTCCTTCTGCCATTCTTTCTGTCTTCCTTATTTACTATCAGAGTGTGACAGCTGCAAATTGGTGCAGATTCCTAATATAGCCTGCAAATGATGAGTTTGACATTCCAGCTATGCCACTTATTAATTGTCTGATTTTGGGGCAAGTTATTCAACCATTCTGTGCTGTAATTTTTCAATCTATTAAATGGGAATTAATAATAATATCCATCTCATAGTATTATTGTAGGAATAAATGAGTAGTAAATGTTAAGTGGTTAGAACAATTGCTAGGACAAAGTAAATATTTAAGTGTGGGCAGTTATTACTGTTGCTGTGCAGCCTTCTTTCCCAGTCTTTGGTAAAGTGAACTTTCATTTTGACTTAACAGCACTGAGGTTCATAGCCCCAGGCATGAATTTCAGTCCAGTGGCCATCTCTTATATTCTGAGCAGACACTTGGAAGAGCTAAAGAATATTATTAGAGTTTTTATCCTTCCATGTAGTCTTCCTCCCTTTTTTCCCAAATTTTGAATATATTTTTCTTTCATATATGATTACCTTTCCTTTATTCTTATTAATCATTTACCCATAAATAGATATTCTATGGACATGAGGCTTACGTGATGATAGCAAGACTGTCACGGATAAGGTTTTATTCCTTTCAGGCATCACTGTACATATTTGATGATGATGACGATAATGATAATTTTTTTTTTGAGATGGAGTGCAGTGGTGCGATCTTGGCTCACTGCAATCTCTCCCTCCCAGGTTTAAGAGATTCTCCTGCCTAAGCTTCCTGAGTAACTAGGCTGATAGGCGTGTGCCACCACACCTGGCTAATCTTTGTATTTTCAGTAGAGATGGGGTTTTGCCATGTTGACCAGGCTGGTCTTGAACTCTTGACCACAAATTATCCAACCTCTTCGGCCTCCCGGAGTGCTGGGATTACAGGAGTGAGCCACTGTGTCCAGCTGGATGATGATAATAATTAATACTAATATTCACATCTATCAAATATGTTATGAGGGACTTCTGCTTCTAGACACAATGGAGTAAGAGGAACCAGATTTGCTTTTCCACCATAATCAACTTAAAACAAATAGACAAACAAGCATATAATCCACAGTAATTAAACTTTAGACCACAAGCTGTGCAGGACAGTGATCCCTGAGGAAGGAAAACAAGAGGAGCCCTATGATTGCCCAGCTTGCTGCCCAGAGAGATTTTACAGGGTTGGGGAACCTAAACAGAATCTGGTAGTCTTCCTGAGTGGAGGAGACAGAATCAGAATTCAGAATTCAGGGATGCCAAGGCAGGTAGAATTCACATGTCTGTGTCCTGGAGAGAAGGCTGCAAGGAGAGCAATCAACTCTTCAACAAAATATGGATCACTCCATCCATGTGAGGAAACTTCAGAGTCCAGGAAAGACTACCTGAAAGGAAAAGGGAGAACCATAGCCAGAGCTCACATAGGGTCCAGAAGAACTTGTGTTTCCACCTGGAAGAATAAAAAGACTTCACCACTGGGCATCCAGTAAGCCCTCAGATATCATTCTAGTAGTGGGAGAAAATTCACCTTTGAATCAGCCTAATCAAGCTTGGAAGCAAGTCATGAAAGGAGCAAAAATTTTGCAATTAACACTGTTCCAGAACAAAGGTAAAACATGTTTAAAGGAATAAACAAATCCTCCAGAACAAGACAATATAAAATGACAATGTCTGTGTATTAGTCCATTTTCACACTGCTGATAAATACATACCTGAGACTGGGCAATTTACAAAAGAAAGAGGTTTAATACATTCACAGTTCCGCATGGCTGGGGAGTCCTCATAATCATGGTGGAAGGTGAAAGGCACATCTCACATTATGGCAGACAAGAGAAGAGAGCTTGTGCAGGGAAACTCTCCTTTATAAAACTATCAAATCTTATGAGACTTACTATCACGAGAATAAAATGGGAAAGGCCTGCCCCCATGATTTATATCTCCCACTGTGTCCCTTCCACAACACGTGGGAATTATGGGAGCTACAATTCAAGATGAGATTTGGGTGGGGACACAGCCCAACTATATCAGTCTGACATCCAATAAAAAATTACCAGGTACCCAAAGAAGTTAGACAACAAGTAGGGGGAAAAATCGATCATTAGAAATATACAGAGAAATGACATAGATGATAGAATTAGTAGACAGGAGCCTAAAGACAGCAAATAGAACTATGTATGTCCCAAAAGGCAGAGGAAAGCCTGGGCATGGGGAGAAACATGGAAGATCTAGAAAAACACCAATTTGAACTTGTAGAGATGACAATACAATTTCTAAGACGCAAAACAAAAAGGAATTGGATAAGAAAGAACAGATTAAGGACTGCAGAAGAAAATATGAGTGACTCCGGAAACCTTGTAATAGACATTATCCAAAATAAAACACAAATTTTAAAAACAACTGAAAAATAAGGAATTGGGCATCGGTGAGTGGTGAACAACTTAAAACAGTCTAATATATGAGTAACTGAGGCCCAGAGGGAGATGCAGTGAGGAGACAGGGAAAACAATGTATCTGAAGAAATAATGGTTGAATTGTTTTCCAAATTTGATGAAAATTATAAACCCACAGATTGAAGAAGCTCAATGAAATGCAAGCACAAGAAGCAGAAAGAAAACTACACCAAAAATTATCAAATTACTTAAAGCTCATACCAAAGAGAAAAATCTTAAAAGTAGCTTGAGAGAAAATGACACATTACACATAGAATAAAAAAGATAAATGACAACAGACAGTAGCCATCTCATCAGAAATCATGCAAACTGGAAGACAGTTGTGCAACGTTTTTAATTATTGAAAGAAAAGAAATCAACCGGCTAGCAATACAGTACCAAATTTTAGTCATTCAGTTACTTCATATAGTTAATCATGGCCATTCATCATACTAAAATAAGAGTAGCAGTAAGCTTTCTGAAGCATTTAGAATTAAGGTAAAAAAAAGTATAGAACTCAAGTGTCACAGTAGAAACTTTCTGAATAAAAGTGAAGGATTAACCATATATCTTTAATAAGTTCTTAGTTTTTAAAAGCTCTGTTAATATTTGCCTTTATGGTTTTTTTAATTCCAAAAACTCTAAAATACTATCTGTGAGACAATTGTTGGCAAAGCTGTTTTGCTGCTATTTCACTTCATTTTTCAAAACACTTTTGAATTGGTGAGCAACGTGAGAGAGGTGTAGAGCTCAGTTTATGTCTGCTTGCATTAATCAGTTAGTAGCAACTCAATCATGTATATCAAAACTAAGTAAGAATTTGTGCATGATTATTATAAAAATATTATATTATAGAAAAAATTCAGGGGCTTAAGTTATTGAAAATGTAACTTGCACACAGAAATTTTTCTGTTTTAACAGAAAATGTTCAAGTGATTACAATATCCTAGAGAAATTAGAAAATACTGTCTATCAGAGAAAAATGAGAATATGAATTCTGGCATATTTCATGAAATTCATTTGTAGACATATTATCTGGGAATAAACAAAAATTACACAATAGAATCTTAAAGATTTTCCTTTAAAAATTTTTTTAAAGGCTTAAAAAGTCATTTTATCTCTGGTTTGCTTAATTGATGTTTCTCAAAACTTTATTGAAATAAAATGTTTCTAATTGAATAAGCAGAAATATTTTGGTTAAAGTTTTTCATCTTTTCGTTTTGTAAATTATCAGAAACACACCTATATGTACTTCATATACCCACCAAGTATTGGTATGGTAGAATTTGAAATAATTTACAAAAAAAAGTTACTAGATACTTAAAGGTTAAAAATTCAGGAAGAAACATAATCTAAGTATTAAAAGACAGCCAGAAAACTTGATTCCAATGTAAAAGACTATTAACTCTGTCTCAGAAAAGAGAACGAATAATTTTAAATAAGTGCATAAATTATCTAGTTAAAATTAACTGATCACACACCTAATTTGGAAAAAATGTATAAACTTTAAGAGAAACTTCAAAAGTGATCAAAGAAATAATCAGTAATATTAATATCTACAAATATTTTTTCATTTTTAAAGTCATATTTTAAAATCTTAATTATGAACTTATAGCTGATATAAACCTTTCAAAACCCACATATCTTTTTCTATAATTAGTTACAAAACTTTGAGAACATATCAGTAATCTGATGTACATGAAAAGTGAAATGAGCTACTAATATTAAATGGCATATTCAGACAAGCTATCTTTATCTTTATTGTATATCTATATTTGTCTTTATATAATACCACTTAATACAGTTTTAGGTTTTCTGAGGTCTTTTATAGGTAAGAGACATTACCAGAAAATAATGAAAGGAGAGGAAAAACTCAGTATTTGCTTATCTATTAATTCAACCATTCTTTCATTTATATTTCCAACATAAAAATTGTTGTTTATATACCCTGCTTGATAATTATGTCCTATAATATTATGCTATTGAGTCAGTGCTGTTGGTTTAAAAGTACCCAAGTCAAGTATGAGGGAGAAGATGTTTTTAGTTTTTAATTAAATACAAAAAATAGTAAATTATAGTGAGTGGTTATTTCAATGTGTAATTGCCTCACATCTCAATAAAACATTCCAAATGAATCTGAACAAATCATTTAAATTTGTATACAAAATAATATAAATAGACATTTGTTATGTAGAATCTGAATGATTGAAGTGAATGAAAATAAATTATAGACAACTCATTAAATATAATTTTATACACTTATAAGTGAAAGGAGAAGGCAATTACTTTTAAAGTAGGACAAGTGAACATTTCACGTCTTTTCAATAATTTCACTTTATTTCTATTGATAACAATATGCATAACAACCCTATGGTGATACTAAGCCTGAGATGATTAAGATCCCCAAATTAAAGCTTTTCTCCTCTTAGACAAAACATGAATCCTTCAAAGCATGAGTTCTGAAGATTATTTAAATGTGCCCACGAATCTCATCCTATTTTTCAGAAATCGCTTCTGTAATATAATGTTTATTTCCATCACTCTTCTATATATTTTTTCTCTCCAATTCATGATTTCCTGCTGATGTCAACCTACCTACCTGGCCCAGTCAAAACTTCGTCCCGTGAAGTAATTGGCACTAGTGGATGAGCTAACACTGGTGTATCGCTAGGGCTTATGTACGGCTTATCACATTCTGGGACTCCAAAGGGAGAAATGTGTGTTTTCTGTTTCTTTCTTATCAGAATAAGACTCGGGACCACCTGATAATCAGACCCTGGATTCTCCCACCCCCACAAATCCAATTTATTCAATCTATTCTAGACTTAAGCATTCCACATAGCTCTTGACACCTCACTGTACTTTATGATAGATAAGGAAGAAAATTCAAGGTACTATTGATGAAAATAAAACAACAAAGTCTGCACACACAAATCTTGTCAGAGATGTGCATTTTTGCCATGTTAAAATACATGATTCACCTATTTAACCTTTCTAAGCAGCGTGTTTACATAAGTGATAGAATAAAGCACAGCTGTTTTTGTTTCTAAAAATTGTCAGATAATTTGCACCCCTGCCCTTTATCTAGACTATTAGTGAGATATTAAAGAAATCAAGTTCCATTTGATTCTATTCACAGAAGACTGTCATATTCAGATAATGGCACAATTCAGAATTTATCAAGTGCCAGGAGATTATAAAAGTTAATGGAACAAAATGGCATTAGTGTAAGATTTTGGGGAAACCTCATGAGATTTGGTACAATAACTTCACAATTAAATTACTATGTCACTACTGTATGTGCAGACAAAGGGAAGTGTGGCATTAGTGAATTCGGTATTGATAGATCTGATGAATGATCTAAAAATGGAAACTGCCATTGTTTAGATAAACGTGAATTTTTTTGAGTGTGGCTTTCTCTTTCATTGCACAAATACTCAAAGCAAAGGACATGGCAATGTAAGACAACTAAGCAGAAATTTTAGAATGACTTTCTTCTTTAACTTAAACATACAGCATTAAAAAGAGAAAAAAAATTGTGTTTGGGGACATGAGGACTATTACCAGAAGCTCACTTCAGATTTGTGTTTTGTTTTCTCTTCGTTAGAACTCTCACATAAACAGGCTGACTATCGTAGGATTAGTTCACGATGTTGAAAGGACTCCCCGGCTCCTGGTGTTTCAGGCTAGTAAGCCATTCCTAGGTTAAGTCCCTTGTGAATGACTCCAAGACATCTCCCTCCATCCTCATTCTGGTTGCAAGGTGCAGTTCCTGTCCACTCTTCTTGTGGATGTCTAGGTGTCGTCTCAGACCCAGTGCCTCAAACTGAGCTCACTTCTTGGAAGAAGTTACTTAAAATAGATCATTAGTAGCTTTAGAATGAGAATTACATGAGGTAATGGGGCATGTAGCACAGTGTCTGGCACCAGGAAAGTTTTTTTTTTTTTTTTTTTCGTTTGTTTGTTTGTTTGAGACCAATCTCGCTCTGTCCCTCAGGCTGGGGTGCAGCCGCGCGATCTCAGCTAACTGCAAGCTCCGCCTCCTGGGGCGCGATCTCAGCTAACTGCAAGCTCCGCCTCCTGGGGCGCGAGCTCAGCTAACTGCAAGCCCCGCCTCCTGGGTTCGCGCCATTCTTCTGCCTCAGCTTCCTGAGTAGCTGGGACTACAGGCGTCCTCCCCCACGCCCGGCTCATCTTTTGTATTTTTAGTAGAGACGGGGTTTCACCGTGTTAGCCAGGATAGTCGCCATCTCCTGACCTCGTGATCTGCCCGCCTCGACCTCCCAAAGTGCTGGGATTACAGGCGTGAGCTACAGCGCCCGGTTGGCACCAGGTAAGTTCTTAACAAATGTTAGTTGATGTTACTATGAGTAATAGAGTCTCCTACGTTCTCTAGTTTATCAATGTTATCTTTCCTTGACCATTCAGCCTGAAAAACTTACAGCCGTTGTTATTCTTCTCTCAGTCTCACTCAGCCTGTCTTGGTCACAAATTCCTTTATGTTCTGTCTTTGTAGGATTCTTTTTTCTCTTGTTGCTGCAGCTACCATTCTTTAACCTCTTGTTTCCAATATTGCCAGACTAATAGCCATTCCCCACTCGTTCTTCCTTGTGGACAGAGCCTGTTTCACACTTCAGAGGCTGAAATGCCACATACTCATTTCCCATCCTCCTTTGCACCCAGAGCAGAAACGTGTGACCTGATCCTGCCAATGAGATGTGAGGGGAACGTCTAGCGAGGGTATTCTTCCCTTTAAACATTAAATTAAAAATATTAAATAGTAAGTAAATTAAAGTAATAAAAATATTTAAATATTCAAATGGTTATACACACACATATATAAAACATATACTTTTTTAAAGACATAAATGGGAACTTTCATTGTTTTCTTCACTGGATACTGTTTTGTCTACATGTTCTGCCTGGAACTACCACAGTCATACTGATACTATGCAAGAAAACATAACCTTTTACAGAATACTAGGTTGAAAGATGAAAACCATCCGGGACTTGATTTTATTTTTTTTCTTTTCACACTTTTACATAGAGCCTAGCACTAAGTACCCAAAGTGGTCTTCTAATTAGTCTGCAAATTTCTTCTCTATTTTTCCAAATTACCCTACATGTTGCTGCTGTATAGCATTCCTCCAACTTGCCTTTTATCATGTCTTAGTCCTGCTTAAACACCTTTAACACTTTTCGGTTTGGAGACCATAGAAATGGTCTCCAAATGGAGTGGAGTGACAGGACAACCCAATAAAGCATGTGAAGAAACTGCTAGAAATTGTAAGTACGTGAGAGAAATTAAACTTGCCCAATTTCTTACATGTTGGTTGACATTGACTTTCTCACTTGGTTCACTTATCTGATGGTCACCTATTACACAAGGTGGGGAATCTTCACTGAAAATCAATTGGGAAAGCTTCCTCACTTGTTCAATGGCTTTCAGAATATTTTGACATATGGAAGGCTGTCTGTGCCTAGTTAAGCAGATTGACAGATTATATATTTTAATTATTTTCTAAACTAACTTTCAAAAGTGGCTTGAAGAGATTTTTGCTAAGGAATCATAGTTGAAGATAACACAGTTATGCAAGCAGCTTTCTGCTATTTAGGGAATGAGCTCTTTGTCAGCCTCATGATAAGACCTAAAAAACAATAACCTCATCATATTTGACATGAATCAGCCAAAAATATCAGAATTATTAAGGAGAAAATTTAAAATATGTATTTATATTCGCTATTATTAATGGTGACACTATCCCTTGGGAATAGAATATCTTCAGATAAAAGTATATGTGATATATACATGTAATATGTATGTACATAATATACAAATGTATATAATATATAAATAAATATATGTATATTAGGGGCACAAGCTCAAAATTATGTTTCACTAGTAGGGATTTTAATGAGAAAATTAGACACCTGTGACCTATAGGACAATGTTTTCCTTCTTGCTACCTAGCGAAATTCTGCCTCTGCTTTAATATGATAACAATTATTATAAGTGCTTCCCTTTACTGAATGCTTAATTGCATGTCTGACACTGTACTAGGCTCTATGCATGATAATATTTATTTTGTTCAATACTCACAACAACCCTGTAAGCTAAATATGATTCTCTCATTTTTACAGATGAAGAAGCTGAGAATTGAAAAACTTGCCCAGAGCTACACTGCTAATGAGTTAAAGAGCTGGGATTCAGGTGATGTTTAAACCTTAACTACTATACTGAACTATCTCTTTAGCTCATCTTAATTCCCATCTTCCTCTAGGACTGACAATCAATGGACAAACAAAAGAAATACATATGTCTACTATTTATTTGGCACTTAATTGTATCCTTCCTTGTGACTTCTTTTTTTTTTTTCTGGACACCTGATTTTATTCATCAAAGCCAGTGTAATGTTATGAGAAAAAAGTTGATTTGCTTCCAGGTTGATCTGGAATTTCATCGCAACCCTCACCCATAAACCTACCGCTTTGGGAAAAACAAACAAACAAACAAACAAACTCTATAGTTTCACTATATGTAGAATGGGTATAAAAGACGTTCTTTAGATAAGTAAACATGTAGCACAGTGCTTAACACATGAGCAGTGAATTAATGCTATTTTCTCAGCTGATTGGGTATATTTCATCTCTAAGCACATTGCAAATTCCTTGAGAGCAAAGTGTGGATGTTTTACTATTTTGTTTCCTTCACAAAGTTATGTACATAGTACCTGCACTGTATGGCTAGCCCTTAGATTCCTCAAATATCCATCAGTTTGTTTTGTTGGAGGATTTATAGTGTTAAGCAGAACAAAATATATATGCTTAGGTTTTGTTACTTTATAATATACCAGCACACAGTCATAATTTTCAAGATTTTTCATAAAAAATTTATTTAAGTATTTTTTTTGTAATACCATAGACAATATTTGTAAGAGAGAAAGCGCACAATTATAATTGAACACTCTGAGGTTGAATAACTCAAGTAGCTGCTCTGAAATAAAGACAGCCTATTTACTTTGCCACTGTGGGATTGTCCTGCTATAATTGTGAGTGGCATTGATGTACTGTAGGTATCCTGAACTTGTGCCCACTCCTGTCTGGGTAATTTTTAGTCAGTATCCTGGGTTCATATCATGGTTGCGAAGTATAGAAGTTAATTCAACTTACCACTACCAACAACAAAACAGTTTAATTATGGCATTGACAAAGGGTAAATCTGCTTATTCTGATGTTTAAGATGAGTGATCTCAGTCTGCAAACTCTTCAAAGGATAGATTGAAATATGATATTAATCTCAAATTAATCTTTCCCACTATACTGTTATAGCTGTATCCAACCAGGAGACCCCATCTTGGAAAGCAAAAGACGATTCAATGGCTGTAGGGAATCACAGTCCAGGCACTCTGCCAATATAACAATTTCAGGCTGAAGTTAGGAATTGACATCAGCAACAAGACTGAAAGTTCTTCCTAAAAAGGAACCTCATATTCTAAATGAATGCACTTCCACTCAAGGTCAAATTTGTATTTTAAAGAATCACTGTACCAAATAGCACTCAGCACCCGGAAAAATCTATGAGCTTGGACATCTCCTAATCTTGTAGTTTGATTCGGTAATATATATTACAGCTTTAGCTTGAAAATTGTGAGCAGTTTATTTGACTCTCTAAGAACTACATATTAAGTTCTATAAAAGAGAACAAGTAAGCAGACCCCAGGTGTTTTGAGACAAGGACCAATTTGAGGGCATTATATATTTTTAACATAGTTTCCTTGGAAATTGTATGCTTCACAAGTACTCTTTTATATTGGTGATTGTAGGACAAGAGTAATCAATGTCGCGGTGGGTATCTCTAAAGTTTCACAAGAGTTTACTTCCTTTCCTGAGATTTCCATGTTACACAGAGTTCCCCTTTCCCACTCAAAGACATATCTGTCAATCTTGGAGGTTTGTGGGAGAAACTTGTGGGAGTCAGAAAAAGTCAAGCGTCAGGAAACTAACATTTTCTGTTCTTTGGATTGGTAAGGACATCTCCTACTTAGGAGCGGATTTTGCTCTTCATTAGTCTTGTAAAACATAAGTAAACCACAGCAGTTTGATGTCTGAGATGGGCCTTGGTAGAATAATTCAGTAGTTGAACTTATTAGCAACATTTTATTTTCATCAATGTCCATACTTAATGTGTCCTCTCTTTAGAGAGAATCATCATCTTTCCTTTTTGTTAGAAGAGTTAGACGTAATGGAAAGTGTGTGTGTGTGTGTGTGTGTGTGTGTGTGTGTGTGTGTAGAGAGAGAGAGAGGGAGAAAACATTCTATGGAAGAATAGAACTCCTACCGGGAGTTCATCTATCACTAGCTATTCCTGGACCACCACCAGAGAATCAAATATTATCCCTCATGTTGCAGAAAATCAGAATGATTTAATAATAATATCTAACTTAATATGTCTCCTGCTCTTAGGTAGTTAATTTTAAAATAATTGCTCTGGTGGTCCAAGATTTAGAATCATAAACAGAGAACCAGCTCCTCTTCTAGTCAAAGCTTGCTGAGAGTGGGCTGGCAAAGTTGGAATATAGCTACCCTGTTAAGTGCTTGTTTTCCCTGTTGTATATTCTGCTTGATGGCTACATTTCAGCTGTTAGTTTTCTCTAGGGAAAAGCAGCAAGCAAAGAATATGAATAAATAAATGCTCAACATCTTGCATGCCCAGGATTCATTATAATTTCTTGCAATGACAATGATAGATATTTTGCAATCTTTATTTAGGGAGATCTTGCATCACTGGGCATAATCATATGCCATAACTGATAGTTGAAGTTGTATCTACTCCTCTTCCTAGGGTATGGACTTACACACTAACTTAAATAATAATAGAGCATTTTATACATTGATCATAAAAATATGATTCTCTAAATGAAATCCACTACTCATGTACTCAAAGAAAATTTACATAAAATTAAATACAATGTTTATCACTTTATCTTTTGTCTAATAATTACTTTTGATTTTATATTTTCTCTACTGATCACATATACCATTGCTTTAATTAAGCACTTTATATTAAATATTTAAAATTTCATTTCCTTTCTCTAGTTTATTTGAAATATTTTAATTTACAGATCCCAAAATTCTCATTAAAGAATTAAATCCTTTCGGTTGCATACTTCCCAATATGTAAAGATTATAGTTATATATTTTTACTATTTATTGACCAAGATTTATAATATATTTCAAATATATTTGTTATATAATTGATTTTAAAAAGCAGTGTGTTTTTACAGAGGGAAATTTGACTTCAGCATTTGAACAAGCCTTTGCTAGAATCCTAGTTCTCTCTCTCAGAATGTTGACTTGTGATTTGGGGCAACATATGTAAACTCTCTGATTCTCATAATCATAATTAGATACAGATATCTTTATTCTTTCTTTTCTTTTTAATGTTATAAATTCCCTTTACCATATTCAAAAGCAAACAGGGGGATAATGAAATATAGAATCAGAAGACCCAAATTCAAGTCCAGGTTTTGGTATGCTCTAAATAGATGATTGTGCAGAAGAGTTAACAGCAGGCTATCCTTAGAAAGCCCTGCTTAAAATGTTGGCCTTTGGCTGGAATATGGGAACTTGGATTTTTGGAGGGTTCCTACTACTTTAACTGATAAGAGTAGTTCACTGCACCTAAATTGTTTGGACAAACAATATGATTTATGCTGTATGCCTGCTTTCCTTCAGGGAACGTGGGATTTTAGTGTGTGCTAGGTAGACGGTGCTCATGTAAACAGCTCCCAATAAAACCTCTGGACACTGAATGTCTAATGAGCACCCTGGAAGACAACGTTGCATACCTGTTGTCACAATTCATTATTGGGGGAATTAAATACATACTGCATTATTCCACTGGGAGAGGACTCTTGGAAGCTCGCAGCTGGTCTCCTCCTGATTTTGCCCCTTGCACCTTTTACTTGGCTGATTTTGCTTGTATCCTTTCACTGTAAGAAATCATAGTACAACTATATCAGCATATAGTTGAATCCTGTGAGTTCTTGGTGAATAATCAAAGCTGGAGTCATTTGGTGGACCCCAACATAGTGATCTTGAATGAGTTAACAAGCCTTTCTGAGTCTGTTCCCTCTACTGTAAAATATGCATAATGCTGAAAACACCTGCCTCTCAGGGTGGCTGTGTAATTAAAATGTGATTTTGTATATCAGGCAAAGTGCCATACATATGTGAGTCATTGCCATTATGTTTATTGTTGTTGTTACTATTTGCACCATCATCACCATATCCCTCTTTCTGGTGCTTTGGGATATAGTTTCTTGATAGAGTAAGGGAATGGGAGAGTCATCCAAGTCACTCCCCTTCTTCAGCTTGGCTCTGCTATGATTCCATAATTAGCCCACAAGAGACCATGGAAGAGCCAGAAGGATTCGCGCATACAGTGACCAATTCTCTCCCACTAGCATCTAGGACTGTGAGGCAGACCCTGTTTTTTGGTCTGCTTTAAAGACAACCAAGAATACTCTTATTTCCACCAATCAAAACTCTGATTTTTTTCATGATGAAAGAAAGATTGCATAGTCTCAGTAAGGATACGTTTCTACCCCAGGCCAGAGGATGAATCCTAGTTGGTCAAAACAAATCAGGATAAAATAATCTTCTTCCCCTTGACCACTGATGGTTTAAGATTGGGCAGGTGACAATGTTCTGGTTTATGAGACGGGAGACTAACACTGATAGGGAGTGCTTTCCTTCTTATATAAGAAGACAAAACCTCAAGAGGCAAACACTTTTTTCCACTTGATTATTCCCTCCCTCTTGTCAAGAATATAAATGTGATGCCTGGAAGTGCAGGTGGTTATTTCTTGTTCATGAGGACACAAGCCAACAGGATATTAGAGCAGAAGGGCAGAAAGAACTTTGTCCTTAATGGCATTATGCAGCAGCAAAGTATTTCCTTGTTAAGACACAGGTTCTAGCACATGATAGGCACTCTAATAAAAAGAAACTTTAAAAATATTTATTGATATTGGATATACAAAAGAATATTTACAATAGATCAGTAATATGTAAAGCCTGTTGATAGATACCCCTGGGAATCAAAGAAAGTATCAAATCCAAAGTAAATATTTGCACACATGGTTATTGGAGCCTTGATGTAAAACTGTCCTTGTACTCTCAATCCTCAGATCCTCTTGTTGGATTACTACAAGAAAAATGAGCACTTTTACAGCAAGAGTAACAAAGTGTAGTCTGAATATAGCTTTTAATAGCGATGCCTTATTCTGTTTACACCATTTCTGGTTGTAAAACGCTATTACCATTGAGTGTTTGGGGTCATTTTGTTTGAGGCAGAAATTAAATAGTGATGACAGAATGCACTGTTTTTTTCTTTGCGAAAACTGAGGAGAGATCACATGGTGTCTATAATAAGAAACTTTAGGGGAGTCACTTCAAACTTGTATCTTCAGTAGCTGCAGTAAACACCTGCTGTCATATTTGACACTACTTGTTAATAAGTGGAAAATTTTGAAAGTATCTGTATCTTAGCATAACTGCTTAGCTGGCTTAGAATTCATGAATAATTGATGACAACTTTGAGTTGAGATATATTGATGGTGTACACCAGTGTAGTTGGCTTTACGCTATCTTCATTCCAAAGTATTTGTCTTAGTGTCTGATTAACTTCCGAAGAACCCAATTGCACTTTTTCTTTCACTAAATTGATTGATTAATGGCTAACTGCAAGCTACATTTTCCAAAGGAATCCTAAGTGTCTTTTAGGAATTCTACTGAAGCATGTAACAGGGAGTTTATGAGATATACATCCTTTATTTCCAGAAACATCATCTTTTGGCAAAAACATTCAACCAATGGCTGAGGGACAGTCAGTATTGCCTAAAGTCATTATTGGTGACTCTGGCATTTCCAATGTAAATGTGGTTATGTTTCTTTTTGTCTAGGTCTCTTTCATCTTCGAATTTCTCTCCCTTTCCCTTTTTCTTTGGCCAGTGTTTGTATATTGTGGCAGTTAAGAGTAAAGAGGTGGCTTGTTCCTATATTACAGTTAAGTCATTCAGCATTGGCAAACATGAGTAGTAGGTACTAAAAGTTAGTAGTGGGTGTAAAATGCTCTGAAGAGTTACAAGTGCCAAGGAAGATAGAATTGGAGATGTTACTCTTTTAAAGAAGACAGTTTTGTACTTGAAGCCAATTCCTCATTACATTTTTAAAATAAGCTTTTTATTTTAGAATTGCATTAGATTTACAGAAAAATTGGGAAGACAGTACAGAGTTCCCAAATATGTCACGCTCGATTTTCCCTACTATTAAAATCTTTGCATTAATATGGTATATTTTTCACAATTAATGAACCAATATTGGTATATTATTATTAAATAAAATTTATACTTTATTCATTTTTCATACTTTGTTCATTTTTTGTAGTTTTAATATTAACCAAAGGCTCTTTTTCTGTTCCAGGATCTCATATAGGATACCTCATTACCTTTAGTATTAATAGTTATGCCTCCTTTGGCTCCTCTTTACTGTGAGTATTTTCAAATTTTTCTTGCTTTTGATGACTTTGATAATTTCAAGGAGTTCTGGTTAGGTGTTTTGTAGAATATCCATCAATGGGGAGTTGGCTGAAGTTTTTCTTATGAGCAGATTGGAGTCATGAGTTTTGGGAGGAGACCAAAGAGGCACAGTGTGATTCTTCTCACATTATATCAAGGCTATATACTTGTAGTATGGCTTTTCACTGTTGACATTAGCCTTGATCACCTCGATAAAGGGAGGTTTGTCAAGTTTTCATTGTAAAATTATTTTTTCCTTCTTTCCTTACTGTACTCTGCGGAAGGAAGTCATTATGCCCAGCCTACTCTTGAGGAATGGTCAGTTATACTCTTCCCCCTTGAGGGTAGAGTATCTAAATAAATTATTTGGAATTGTTCTGCATGTGGGATTTGTTCTTTCTCCTCCATATATTTATATATTCATTTATTTGTTCATTTAAAACCATGGATTTTTATTTTGTATTTTACATTATAATCCAATACTATTTTATTTTGTTGTTCAAATTGTTCTATCTTTGGTCATTGAGAGCTTTTTCAGTTGGCTCCCATGTTCCTTTGACAGAGCTCCATCATTGAGGGTGTTTTGAGCATAGCCTCTACTTTGTAGCACTACTGATATGGACAGGAGATAGGGAAATACTGGGTAGAAGAGAGCGGTTAACCAGCAAGGACTCCGCCCTCAAGCCTGGAAACTTGTGGCCCTAAATAAGAACAGGCATTCCTGTCTTCACACCCAAAAGTTGCCTTTCGGGCTGGCACACCTCCCTATCCCATACCTGTTTAACCCGCAAACCCCCAGCTCTATGAGGAGATGAACAAAATTGCAGAAGAACGGCAGAATGGCAGGGCAGAGAAAGAGAAAAGAGGAGTGTCTGAACACCAAGAGGAGTTTGGCTCGGGATGATCGGAGAGGAGATTGGCCACTGGACGGTCAAACTCCAGGGGCAGATCATCTTCCCACTCCATCCCCCTTCCTGTTCCGCATCCATCCCACTGAGAGTCACCTCCACCACTCAATAAAACCCTGGCATTCACCATCTTCAAGTCTGTGTGCAACCTGATTCTTCCAGGACACCAGACAAGGACCTGGGTACCAAGAGGGCACTGAGCTGGTTAACACTTAAGCCATCTGCAGACAACAAGGCTAAAAGAATGCACTCTAATACTTGCCCATTTGGGCTTCAGGAGTCACAGACACCCACCCCTGGATGCTACCATGGGGCCAGAGCCAAGGGGCACACTCCCTGGCTCCTGCACCTGCCCATCTGCTTGCTCCCCTTCCTGTAATGGGTTTGAGTGTGCACGGCTGAACAGATGAGCCACACCTCTGTCACAAGTCCTGCAAGAGGGGTCAGAGAACTCTCCCGTTTCATTACAAGATGCTCCAGACTAATCTTCTAAATTTGTTGCCCCAGCCCTAGAATAAGCCATTCCTCCAAGGATGTATTCTGCTTCCTTTTATTACTGAATGATATAAAAAACCAATATATGAATGTTAATTGCATTAATTGTTACTTGGATGTCATCAGTTCTGGACCTTCTTAGTTGACAGAGCAAAGAAATATATGTGTGTATACTAACTCGTATAAATATAAATGTATGTGCATTCTACATGTAACAATCTGTATCTATATTAAATTAAATATGAGTTTATACTGATGTCTCCATCTCTAATCCATTACCACATAAACCATACTAATTTTCTCCCCTTGCTTATCTCTAACCTGCTCCAATAGAGAAATCTAGTTCCCAATATTTTTCACCAATTTTCATTTTTCCATTCCAGCGTGCATGTCGAGTGGTTTCAGACGTGCTAGCCCATATTACCATAGGAACTAACTTTATCAAGTGGAGTCTGTTCTTACATACAGTTCCTTTTGCCCTTAGTCTTGCAGATTCCAGTTATTTTCAGTGTTACTTAGATCAGAATCTTTCTCTCCGAACACCTTCAAGTGAGACTGCTTTATACATTTGTAATTCAGTCAGATAGTTTTGTCCCATTTTGCATTTTATCATTTGATTCTCTAACCTCCTAAATTATTTTTTAAATTTCATACATTAAAGCTCACTCTTTGTGCTGTAAATTTCTATGGCTTTTAACTAATACATTGTGTCATCTATCCACCATTACAGTGTCATACAGAAAAGGTCCACAGCACTAAAAAATCCTTTGTGTTTTAGTTATTGAACCCTCCCCTCATCCTCTCCAAAACCCTTGGCAACCATTAATCAGTTTACTATTTCTATTCTTTTGCCTATTCCAGAATATCATGCAATTGGAATCATATAGTATGTAGCCTTTTCAGACTGTTTTTTTTAACTTAGCAATAGCATTTAATACTGATCCATATCTTCACATGGCTTGATAGCTCATTCCTTTTTATCACTGAATAATATTCTACTATATGCTTGTACCACAGTTTGATTATACATTCATCTATTCAAGAGCATATGAGTTTTGTTGATTATGAATAATGTTGCAATAAATATTTGTGTGCGAGTTTCTACATGGACATGTTTTTTCAAATAAGTTTGATAAATACCGAAGAGCACAATTGCTGGATCATAGGACAAGGCTTTGTTTAGCTTTGTAATAAACTGCAAAACTGTGGTTGAAAGTGGTTGAATCACTCTGTGTTCTCACTAGGACTGAAGAAAAGTTCCTTTTGCTCTTCACTCTCACCATTAATTGATATTGTTAACTTTTTTGGATTTTAGCCATTATGATTGGTGTGGCATTTCTTATTGTTGTTTTAATTTGCCTTTCCCTAATGATAACTGATGGGTATCTTTTCATATGTTTGTTTGACATCTGTTTATCTTCTATACTGAAATATATATTCAGATCTTTTGGTCATTGTTTTAATTTTTTTTTTTTTTTTTTTACTTTTGGTGTTGTATATAAAAACTCATCACCTAATCCAGGGTCAGACAGATTTTCTCCTATATCCTTTCCTAGAAGTTTTATAATTTTGCATTTTACATTCAGGTGTATGATACATTTTGATTAATTGTGGTTAAGGTCTGGGTTTAGGTTTACTTATTTGCATACAAATATCCAATTGTTTCAGCACAACTCCTTTGAAACTTTCTTCCCTACTATGTGCGTTGAAAGAAAAGGAAAGAGTTGTCTTAAATGTTTACTTAAGGGGAAAAATCTTCTCAAACAGAAATACCTGAAGAGAAAATGAAAACTTAGGGAAGATGTTCTAACGCTTTCTGAGTTGATCTGGGTCCTTCCAAATCCTCATCTTTGATAGACTAAGTAACATTTGTATTTTATAATATAATTTCTAATTCTAAAATTCTTACAAAAGATGTATTACAGTTTTTGTTTTCAAGAATGAAATTGGGCATTACAAATGTAATGTTAGTATTTTATATATTTGCAATCCAGTCTTAGAAAATTTCCTATTCAAGGATGCAGCACCATCTCTGAGGTGTTATGCTTTAGCTTCGAGTTGTTGACTCTTTTCTGAAATGCACAAGCAGATCTTGCAGTGAAACTGATGCTAAACCATTATGCAAAGACATGCGCTGATTACCCACTGATGATATATTGATTACAGATCTTAGCGGAAGAGAAATGGAGATCACCACCCAACACATGAATTGGGTCATTAGGTGGATTGCAACATGCTAAAATAAGATCCACAAACACTGACCTGCAATGTACAGAAATCAATTTAATAGCAAACTAGACTAAGATAACACAGGCAAGTAAATACATCATCAGGGTGATTTCCTGACTATAAGCAGTGGCAGTACAAAAATTCCTTAGTGTGGAGCAAATATCTTAGTAAGTTAGATTTTATTTAAGCAAAGCTGCATTCATTCACTTAACTTAAATATATGCATTGCGTGCAAGGCATTGCAACAAATCAAGGGAGGGCAATTGAAAGATAGAAATAAACAAACTTGGCTCTTGGCTTTTGCCTTCTTAAATGTATTAGAGTCTTAGTTCAAACCATAGTAATTTTTCAGAACTGGCCTAAGTAGAGGAGGGAGTTTATATTATAAACACAGCAGAGATAGAGAAGGGCCCAAGGAAATATATTCATATACTTTATGTTTCTCTGTAGCTTCAGACCTACTTTCTCTGCTTCTCTCATCATACACTAGGATGTGGCTGCATATTTACTTATTCAACAGATATTTATGAATGTTCATGATATCAAACATTGTTCTAGGTACTTGGATATAGACAGCAGTGAAGACAAGTCAAAAAGACCTGGCCTTACCAAGCTTATACCCTAGTATGTGGAAACAGACAGCAAACAGTAGACATCAGAAATAAGATATATGGAAAATGTTAGGGCCGGGAGCAGTGACTGACTCCTGTAATCCCAGCACTTTGGGAGACTAAAACGGGTAGATCACTTGAGGCCAGGAAATCGAGACCAGCTTGGCCAACATGGCAAAGCCCCATCTCTACCCAAAATACAAAAATTAGCCAGGTGTGGTGGTGTATGCCTATAATCCCAGCTACTTGGGAGACTGAGGCATGAGAATTGCTTGAACCCAGGAGGCAGTGGTTGCAGTGAGACAAGATCACGCCACTACACTTTAGCCTGGGCAACAGAGCAAGACTCTGTCTTAAAAAGGAAAAAGAAAAGAACAATGTTAAAAAGTGCTAAAGGTATAAATGATTGGAATAGACTGAAGGGGACTGAGTATGCTATAAATAGGGGAGGCGAGAGAAGGGAGGTTGTAATTTTAAACAGAATGTCAGAATAGGCCTCATTGATAGGACAACACTTGCAGAAAGGCTTGAATCAGAAATGTGAGATTTGATCTTGCCAGTGCATCGGTGAAGATGGTCATGGACAGAGGGAATAACCAGGGCAAAGGTTCTGTGTTAGCCTATTCAGGCTGCTATAGCAAACTACACAAACTGGGTAGCTTAAACAACAGTTTTCACAGTTGTGTAGGCTGAATGTCCAAGGTCTCGGTGCCAGCATGCTTGGTTCCTGGTAAGGGCCTGCTCTCTTTTCATCCCTTTTTAAGAGCCCCAATCCAATCCTAGGGGCTCCACCCGAAACCTAATCACCTCCCAAAGGCCCAACCTCCAAATACCATCACATTGGAGACTGGGTTTCAACATATAAATTTTAGGGGGACACAAACATTTAGTCTATAGTAGGTCTCAGGTTCCAATTCCAGGGGTATTGGAACAGCGTAGAAGCCAGCATGCCTAGCGCAGATAATGTGATAACTAAGAGGTGAGAAGAGAGAATTAATGGGGACACAGTTCACAGAGGACTTTGCAGGCTGTTTGAAGAACTGTATGTTTTTTTCCAAGGATCATGGGAGCTCTGAGAGGGTTTTGATCAGATGAATGATGTGATTCAGTTTCAACACTAGATCTTACAGTCTGAGCTACATGAAGAGAGACAATCAATCTCTCTCCCTTTTTCTTTTCAGGCCCTGTTACCCAGGGAGCAGGTCAAGCATCCACCCATCACTAAACATTGTTTCCCAAGATGCTGCTGCTTGGTATGTGATCCTTGTTGCTGGAGCACATTTGCTTCTTCACAGGTCATGCACATGAGAAATGGAGGAGTGGAATGGAAGATCAGGCTGGGCACAGTGGCTCATACCTGTAATCCTAGCATTTTGGGAGGCTGAGGTGGGCAGATCGCCTGAGGTCGGGATTTGAGACCAGCCTGGCCAACATGGTGAAACCCCATCTCTACTAAAAATACAAAAATTAGCCAACGTGGTGGCGGGTGCCTGTAATCCTAGCTACTCAGGAGGCTGATGCAGGAAAATCGCTTGAACCCAGAAGGCAGAGGTTGCAGTGAGCTGAGATCGTGCCACTGTACTCCAGCCTGGGCTGAACAGAGTGAGACTCAGTCTTAAAAAAAAAAAAAAAAAAAAAGGAATGGAAGGTCAGCTATCGGAAAGTGGGGAGCAGTTGGCAGAGCATGTAAGGCAGTCAGCAACTCATTAGTTGTTCACCTCATTACAGTTAGAATCGAATAGGATAAAATGTGTTCATAAATATTGTCTCACCTGTATTATATCTAACTATAATGAGGGGTATTGATAAAGTCTCAGGGGTTGTGAGAGAAGGAAAAATAGCTTTCTATGTGGTCATTAAAAACACTTGAGCTTTTAATGCTGAAAGACAGTTTGGATTTGGCTATAGAGAGATGAAGGTAGGATTGGGAAAAGAGGTCATTTAGTGTAGAAGGAAACAGTATGAGCAAGAAGTCCCAAATGTTTCCTCCCCCCAGCAGGGGTAGGTACAGTACTGTAGACAGTATATTATGCACAAACAGATTACGCAGAGTTTACTCAGGAGACTGCTAGACCACTCAACAATAATGGGTAATTGCCTTAGCAAACACATCCTTCTATCACTTACGCACCCCAAAGAACACTAAAAGAAAAAGGTATTAAGAACAAATGTCAATGTGAAATATGTTATTTTTATGAACATGATTGTTACACTGAGCTCTTGCACAGCACTCTTCTATTAGAAAGTCTATAGATACATTGGTTAAAGAATAAGGAAAATTTCCACTTAAACTTCTTCCTTTTGGATACTTAAACTTGAACATGAGTGCTGGTGACACACTATGATCCAAATTCTAAAAAAGACACTAGAGGCACTTAAACCAAATTATCTATTTTAAGTTAAAAACAAATTCTGTGGGTGACTAAAATCTCCAGAACACAAAAAGTGTTCCTCAAAGTTATTATTTCAAAATAGAGTCTGTTTACTTGCTCTAACATTTTTTAATCTCCCAAATATTCTGTACCAATGCTACATTTTATGGCTAAAAAGTAACATTTTTTTCCATGTAGGTACATTGAAATTCCAAAGAACAATTATCTTCTATTTTGAATAAAATATGTAAAATGATTTATCTTAGAATTTACTGCTAAAATTATACAGGAACTCCCCCTTTTTAAAGTATAGTATTGGTATCTAAAATCTGAGTTTGTTTCTTGATGTATATTTAATAAATTATCATACTGGAAACATCATGAACCCTTTATGATACAATTAGATAAGGACCATCAATGAAAGATAATTCCACATATAATATTTTTCATTACTTCTTCACCCATATTCAAAATTTCAAAACTAGTTATAAATATAGAACTATTTTATGTATGTGTCATACTAGCTATTTCATTCATTCATTCAAATTCTAAGTTCCTTCCTTATTAAACTTATGTTCTATAGGAAGAAGATAAAATGAATATAATGCATGCAAATAACTTAATAAGGTAATTTCAAATATTAAGACATGCTATGAAGAAAATAATTTAGGATCAGAAATACCATACTGTGGATGGCTTAATTTAGACTGGGAAGTCAGTAACAGCATTTCTAAGGAGGTGACATTGAGTTGAGACTTAAATGAGGAGCAAAAGCCAGTCTAGCAAAATTTAGGTAAAAAGCACTTCAGACAAAAGGAATAGTCAGTCAAGACAATTCCTAAATATGAAATGAGCTTAATGTGTTATATGGTAGGAAAGAAGCCTTGAGCAGTGGTTCCATAGTACTCATAATATGTACCTGAAATATATCCTTTTTCAGATATTATGAGTAATTTCTGATATCCCTTTTTATTAGGCCACCTTACAAGATCATATCATTGAGACAGATCTGAATTTCACAGATAAAGAAATATTCCCTACATAAAAGAGAAAAGCATAGGAAAATTGGCCAGGTGCAGTTCATGTTAACCATTCCCCAATTCAAAAACAAAAAGAAGGATTCTAAGAAAAAGTAAGTTGATACTTAAGGGATAAGGAAAACCTCCAAATTTTATGAATAAATACCTGGATAGAGCCTGCTTTCTTTAGTGATAAGTATTGGTGGGGAAAAGTATGGGATTTTTGCAAGGTTCTATAGTAAAAAAGATAAAGAACATGGTATTTGAGGCAGAGAAGAAAAATGTTTCAAATATATATACAAAAATTAATAAAATAGTTCTATTTCCAGGAATATGGAGGAGATGTAATTTTCCCTATTCCTCTTGCTAAGTACAGCTAAATCCTCTAAATATTATATATTTAAAATGCCCAAAAACCAACATGGTAGTTGTTGAGAAACGACATGGTAGTGAATTCCCTGGGATATCTTTTTACCTCATATATCGCATACTAGCAGCTGAAGAAGTTGGTCGCTCAGAAATGCTAATGAGCACAGATAAAACAAACAACAACAAAATCCCAAAAGCCTCCTCTCTCTAAACAAATAACCAAGAACAAGGCACCCTAGCAAGACAAAAACGTTTAGACAATAATCACTCTTCTCTAGTCAAACAGCATGGACAACTGTGACTCTACTCCACCATGACAGCAAAGGCCCACTGGGGACGCTAGACCTCCTCACTGATTAGGTTCGTAGTAAGTCACCCCAGTGGAATTGTAGGACAATATAAATGATTTCATCTGAACAACAGAAAGAAAAGAGATTTTTAAAAACTAGCAAGTCCTTGAGGATTTGGGGTATGATGAAAAGGATATAACATTTATGTTTTTGGAGTCCTGATAGGACAGAAGAAAGATGGCAGGGCTGAAAAAGTAGTAAAAGAAATAATGACCCAAATTCTCAATCTGGTGAAAAAATGATGAAACTATACATTCCAGAAGCTAAGCAAACCTTCAAAAGATAAACATAAATAAATTCACCCCAAGAGACATCATAGCCAAGTTTTAGTGTTCTGAAAACTTAGGAGAAAGAAAAAAATCTTGAAAGGAGTGAAAGAGAAATGAGACCTTACTTTAGGGGTGGGTACTAATTAAAATAACGGTAGATTTCTTATCAGAGAGACCATGGAAGCCAGCAGAAAATGACACAACATTTTCCATACTGAAAGAAAAGAACTAACAACTCAGAAGTCTGTATCCAGTAACATATCCTACAGGAGTGAAGGAAAAATCATGACATCATCAGATGAAGGAAAACTAAAAGAATTTGTCACAAGAAGACTAATCCTAAAATGCTCAAAATAAGTTCTCTAAACAGAAAGAAAACAATGAAAATTCCAACCTTGGAATGTAAGGAAGAAATGAAAAGCATGCTAAGCAACAATATGGGTAAATCCAATAGATTTTCTATCTCTTCTTAAGTTTTAAAAATTATCCTTGAGAGTTGAGCAAAAATCTCAACACTGTCTGATGTGATCTTAAATGTATATAGAATAAATATTTCAGAAATGTATAAAGACAATTTTATAGAAATAGACAAGCATATTTTAATTATTTTCCAAAGGAAAAAAAGGAGGATAACTAAGACAATTTTTAAAAGAATGAGTTTACCCAATTTCAAGACCTATTTTATAGCTATAGAAATCAAAACTGTGTGGTATTGGTTGAGAAATACATAGATTAATGAAACAGAATAGAAAGCAAAAATAGATCCACAAGAATATACTTAACTGACTTTTGACAAAGATAAATAAACAATTCAATGGAACAAAAAGATAAGTTTTTTCAACAAATGATACTAGAGCAATCGGACATCCATAAGTTAAGAAACAAACAAAAGAACTACTAAGTTTCACTTTATATTAAAATTTATCTTATAATGTATCAATGGACTTAAATGTGGAACACCCATTTAAAACTGGGCAAAAAATCCTTAGACTTGACATCAAAATCATGATTTATAAAAGGAAAAATTTATACATTGGATTTCATTCGTGTAAAACAAAAAACTTTTCTCTGTAAAAGAATAAACTTCTCTCTGTAAAATAAAAAAAACTTTTCTCTGTAAAAGAAGAAAAATAGAAGCTACATACTGAGAGATAATGTTTGCAAATCACTTATCTGAGAAAGGACTAGCAACTAGAATATATAAAGAACTCAGAAAACTGCATTAAATAAACAATTCAGTAGAAAATGGGTAGAAGAAATAAAGAAGACATTTCACTGAAAAGGATGTACAGATGGCAAATTATCACAAGAAAAGAGGTTCATTATTCATTAGTTAGTGAAATCCCAATGAAAACCACAATGAAATATTACTACACTACATGTCAGAATGGCTAAAATAAAAAAAAATAGTGACAACACTAAATGATGTAGAAGTTCTGGAAAACCAGATCAGCCATATGCTGCTGATGAGAATGTAAAATAGTAGAGCCACTCTGAAAAACAGTTTGGTAGTTTCCTTAAAAACAAAATATGCAATTATCATACAACTCTGGAATTCTTGGGCATTTATCCCAGAGAAATAAAAACTTATGTTCACACAAAAACCTGTGCATAAATGTTTATAGCAGCTTCATTCATAATAACCCCAAAACTGAAGACAACCCAGATGTCCTTCAATGGGTGAATGGTTAAACAAACTGTGGTACATCTATTCCCTGGAATACAACTCAACAATAAAAAGTAACAATCTTAATCAATTTCCAGGGATATATGCTAAGTGATAAAAGTCAATTTGAAAGGTTAGCTACTATGTGACTCCATGGATATGACATTCTGAAAATGACAAAATTATAGAAATGGAGAACAGATTTTGGTTGCCAGGGATCAGGAAGAGAATGAGAATCAGTCGTAGGTAACCTCAGCTGTAAAAAGACCAAGTGGTGGCTCCCTATAATGATTAAAATGCTCTACATCGTTAATGTATCAATGTAATATCTTGGTGGTGATATTGTGTTACAGTTTTGCAAGACGTTATCACCAGAGGAAGCTGCATTGAAAGTACCCTTCTCTGCAGTATGTCTTACAACTGCAGGTGAATCTACAGTTCCCTCAAAACAAAAAGATTAGTTAAAAAATTAACAGAAGTATAATTTAGCAAGCATTGACTCTATAATCAAAATTTAGGAAAACCAGCCATTTTAGAAAAAAAAAAAAGATGAGATCAAATGAAGAATAAATTGAACACTGGATGAAGCAAGTCACAAAGACTGGAAATAGTTTAAAGATAAAATGTGATTATAGAATTAAAATCATCAGAAGAAGCAATAAATAACAAAATCAACACTTCATTCTATAAAACCAGGAATGAGGAGGAGCATGACAAAAATGGTGGTGGTGCTGAGGATGTACCTTTCAGACTTCTGGCTGCAGGGAGTGTAATTGTGTCACTTACCCAAAGCTTCAGCTGCTGGGCTAGGAACCCAGTGCTACATTTTGTGAGCCTATGCTTCCCACCTGCTGCCTCAAGCTGGACAGTGACTGAGCATGTCAGGAAGGCCCAAGCTCCTAAATTCGGCTTGAGGACTCCACAACAGCCTTGTCAAACTTCTTAAGACTGCGTCCATTCTGGGATGCTTTCACCCAACGTTCCTTCCCTCTGTCCTTCACTGGGCATCAGACATACATTGTGGTTGGATTGCCTTTCCAGCCTTACCTAGGTCCTTCTCTATTTCCTCTCATGTGGGTATTTTTCTTAATAAAATCTTTGAACTTTTAATCGCATCTTGGTTTCTGCTTCTTGGAGGACCTAAACTAACTCAAAGATTTACCAGGACTCAGCAATAGTACACTAAAGATAGAGATTAAAAACAAGGGATAAATTGAAATTCGATAGTTGGAAATAAGCCACCTACTCCTGGCCAGTGTAAAGAACACCAGCAACCAGGTGCCTAAGTCTCAGGTAGGAGACTTTAGGTCTCTTCTGAAGTAATAGAACAGCTGCTAAGAGAAGATCCCCACATATTGATGTTGGAGATCTGGTTAGGAATACAACATCCCATGCAACCAATCAACAAATTCTACTAAGTTTCCAATCAGTTTTCTCATCACTCATTCTTGCGTACAAATGGATCAAGGACCACTAGCTCTTGAGGAAATCTTGCAACAAGGAAGCATGATGTCGGAATGAATACTGCAAAGAGCCAACTGAAACACGCACAAATAAAGTAGGAATAAGAAAAAAAAATCACCTTAAAAACCAATTAGAATCCTCATTCATTCCTGACATTACTTCCATGAAACAAAAACAGGGTGTTATTTTTAAAAATAAATAGCTAGAGATCAAAAGAGAGTTCAGGAGAATTTTTTAAAACGCTTGCAAAGAAATCAGTTTTAAAATTGGCAGATGAAGTCATGGATACTTTCCAGAAAGTGGAACCAAAAGAAGGAAAGAAAGTGAAAAAAGGAGAGGGAAAAAAATCTTTGGATTGAGCTAAAAGTATCTTTTAAAAAGAAAAGAGAGAAAATAGAGGGCAAAAAATTATTAAATAAGTAATGCAAGCATAACTTTTCAGAACCTATAGACATACTCTACAGATTAAAAGTATCCACTGAACACGCAGCATAAGGAGTAGAAGTGGAGAGGTAAATGGCACACTCAGGCACATTGCTGTGAAATTCCAAACGAAGGAACTATTTCACTTGTTCCTTCAACAATCTTTTGAGCATGTAATCCAGGTTTTCTTATCACATTTGATTTATGATTCTTCACATATTCTAAAAAAAAACTCATCAGAAAACAACCTAGCAAACTAGGAGAGACAAAAAGACATATATTTGTCATAATAATTAAAATGAAGTTTAAATCAATATACATCAATGGGATTAGTTCTGAAATGATTTGTTCCTTAAGTTTATACAAATGTGAATTCCTAACACTTGATTGAAGATCTAACGGTAATGACTCAATGACATTCATAAAAGCAGGTATTAATTTTTATTCAGTTTCTGAAAAAGTGAAATTGTTTCCCTTCATTAATATTTTTACAAAATCATTGGTTTTTTATAGATTATTAAATAGTATACATTCATTTCAGAAAACTTAGAAATTATCACACAAAATAACATAAAAATTACCTATTACCCCAAATCCAGCAATGGCAGCCATTAAGATTTTGGCATATATTTTTCTAGTTTTTTTCTATACCTACAAAACAAAACCATCAAATTATATAATTTAACCAATTTTAAGAAACTTAGGTATACTAATAAAAATATTTCCAAACTGTGATATACCCTAACCAGCCTAAATAAATAAATACTTGAATATATTTTAAATTTTTCTTGATAACCCTGAGTTCTGGTTACAAGTCCCAATAGTCATTTAATGACATTCTCAAGATCCAGTAAGAGATGTCAGCTCCTTGTTCTGGTCTTCCATGGTTCCTCACTAGTCTTACTTTTAAAATACTTGTCCTTTTGTTTTTTAAACAAAACACTTGTATTAAAAACTCTTAAACTTTTAAAATACCTATCCTTTTTGTTTTTTTGTAGGCTGTGTTTTCATGAATGAGCAGAAGTTAAATTGATGTTTCTCTCTGCCGTAAGAATGCCAATCCCAGACTGTCTCTGCTTCTAATTTGCTGTGGGCTGGGAAACCACATAGCTACGTTTATTGATAATCATGACACCACCCAGAGCAGTATTTACAGCAGGCACTTTTTTTGAGCACTGATTTTATCCCAGGCAATTACTGTGATAAGTACTTTTAATCTTCATAATAACTGAGAAGGAAACTTGGGATTAGCAGAGATTAAGTAATTTGCCAAAATGCATACAGTAAGTCACCTACTTTTGAATTAGTAGAGCCTGTAATCTAGAGAAGAAAAATTATACTCTGGGGATTTTAACCAACTGGTGGGATGGTGGTGCTATTACACACTTGGAACATGCACCCCCAGTGGTAGGTAAGATGATTTTAGGATGCATTCTAAAGGATTGTATATACAAGACCTGGACATGAAAATAAACAACATTGAATTGCATAGCGAGAATCTCCATTTAGTTCAGCTTCCATTTTCCTGATGATGTAAAGGAAAAAGTCTCAATGAGTGCTAATGTGTTTTTAATATTTTATTAAACTCAGGAAAGCATCTTTTTGGCAAAAAGAGAGCAGGCCTCAGATACAAAGCTTTTGGTAAGCAGTGGTTTCTAGACAGAATTTACTAACAGTGCTTTTATCATTTATATTTAGGGTTAATGCCTATTTATAAAATATGTTAATGATTTTCCCTTTATGAATGTGATTTTTTAAATACAATTTTTTAATTTTAAAAGTTGAGTTGATTTTTTAAAAGTTAAATAATTACATGTTAAAATGAGAGCACATGGACACAGGCTGGGGAACAACACACACCAGGGCCTGTTGGGGGCTGGGAGGCTGGGGGAGGAAATTTAGAAGATGGGTCAATGGGTGTAGTAAACCACCATGGCACATGTGTACCTATGGAACAAACCTGCACATTCTGCACATGTATTCCAGAGCTTAAAATAAAATTAAAAAAAAGAAAGAAACGTTTAAGAATGAAAATACTAATAATAAATATTAATAATAACATGTTCACAGGGCAAAAAAAGCATGAAAGTGACACATACATGATTAATATGACAAAATGTGTCAAAATTATGTCCCTTTTATTTTAAAAGTAAATAGTATTTTCTATTAATGGGATATTATTTTTACTGCCTAGAAAACTGAGTGTAAAGAATGATGAAGCGCTTTAAACAAAACGGACAACTTCTCCATCTTGACCCTCATTGTGTTTTGTTGTACTACTTCTCTTAAGATTAAGTACCAGAAGGTCTGGTGTATTTGTGGCGTACTGGAGTCATTTCATACAGTTCCCAAGAAATTATTGTTAAATTTGCAGTGGTTTTGTGAGCCAATTATTAAACATAGCTATTATCAAAAAATAAAGTATATCAACTTATAATACATAAATTACCTCAAAAAACAAAAGTAGTATGTATTTGAAACTTACCATTTCATAATTATTTTACTACATTTTTGCTATTATCTTTACTTTTGTGGCCATGTTCACTCTGTAGGTTGGGAACGTGACCTAATGGTGTCCCATTCAGCTCTTTACAACTCCATGTTCAGTGACTTCATATTGGTAAGTTGAAATCTACTATGGCACAAGAATTTACACTGCAGAAATTGGCAAAAGCTGTGATTTAGTGCTTTTTCCTCCTGAAAAGCTGGCCATTGAACATTTACCAGCATATGACAGGGTATAAGAGTTAAAGGAATAGAACTTCTGTATCTCTGGCCAGGTGATCCTTAGTGCAATGCTTCTAGTTGTTGGCTCATGGAAGGCCTCTTTGAAAAGAAACAGATGGCAAGTAATTGAGAGCTCATTGGCCAGAAGTGGCATATAGGAGTTGTTAATCATGTTAGAAATGAGCATTCTGTGGATTGGAAACTCCACCTGTCATCTCCTAAATAGGGATAGAAAATGTATCTTCTGTTTTTTTTCTTGTGAAAACTGAAGCCAACTTACTTTTGTTTATTGCATTGGTTTGTAGTTAAAATGTATTTATTTCAATAATTTCCTGGCAAGAAGTATTATTCTTCAAAACTTTGATTACTTTCTTCAATGATGTGAACTTATTCTTAAAATCCATATAATGTAAAAGAAGCCAAAGTAGAGAGTGATGAAAATGTCAGTTGTCGTAACAGAATTTATGGCTTTGGTTTTAATACTAGGAGTGTTTTGCAAATATCTTGTCTCTTATCTTGTGCACACAGTGGCTCTTATTCAGCTGAGAGAGAGGTTAAGTGAGAAATGAGTTGGCTCGCCAAGGATAGATTTGTTCCACCCACCCCCAGCCCCCAACACACATATACACTCACACACACATACTCTGATGTTAATTTGATTTGAAAAAATATCAGAAAACATCATCATCAATTTCTCCTCTTGCAAAAATGATTATTCTTGCTTGACTGCCCTCTGCTGGAATTCCTGAAATATACACTTTGCCTCTACTTACAGGGACAAGTTGTAGGTGGTATGTAACTTAATGTGAGCAATCTTTTCAAGACAGTATGTGCAGAAGTCCAAGTATTCAAGAATAGAAATAAAACTGAGTTAAGCATTAAATGCTGTGGTCAAGTGTTGATTTAATTAACCATGAAAAATAGCCAGGTTTTGAATGGATCAAAGAAAACAATTATACATAATGGGTGAACTGAAAACAATTGACTATTACTGAAAGAGAAGAATGCTTTAATTAAACTAAAAGTTATACCTAATGTTAAATGAGGTGGTTAGAAAAGCTCCACAAAAAAGCTGCTTAACTGCTGAGTATAATATGAGAGATCAGAAAGAGTGCTTAAATGTACGTAATAAAAAATGCAACCTTATTAAAACTGTATCACTATTATTTTAAACTATCGCGAGCCTTTTCCGTTCCGTAGCTAAGCCATCACACTTAAGACTATTCATTTACTTGTTTAAAATATGTTTAGATTTTTAATTTATTGGTAATAACAATTTATTGCTTATTGCTGATACAGAGATACTACTTTTTTCTACTTAGATTATATTTCTTGTTTTATTTAGAGAAAATTATTTTAGAGAGAATAATGGTTGTAATATCTCAGACTTTTATAACGTACTAGGTTAGCATATACTTATCTCCATACTTGTAAGGCTCTCTGGAGTTAGAAGAATAGAGAATAATTGTTGAGCAGGTTGAGTTGGTGGCGAATTGGTGCTGTGAGACTCACACTTGAAGAGTATCACGGTGGAATATTTTTTACTGTAAAGATCAAATCCTTCATCTGAGGAATTTGAGCTAGTAAATGGAACAGACTTCCATCGGCGCATTTGCTGATCAAAGTCTAAACTTTTATTTTATTCACCATCTCCTTTTTATGTCATTGTCTGTGTAAGAAATGAACAAGGGGATTAGAGAGGAAGGGAGGGAGGGGGAAGATAAAGAAAAGCCAAAGATTTAATAGAAAGGAGAAGAGCAAAAGATCTCCTGCCACCATTTTGTTTCATTTTTATGCCTCATATGGATTAAAACCTGTAAAGTTAAAATTGTAAAAACCCAAGTTTTCCTAATTCAAGACACGGATTCTGCATCATTGAACATTACAACTTAAGTACACAATAAGGACGGGACCTTCTTAGAAACAATGTTAATTAAGTGGTTATGGACATTAATTCTTTTGCAGTAAAAGCTTATAACTATACAAGTTAGTCACTTTTCCTACTGTAAAAATTACTGTTATATATTTTAAACTGAGGCACCAGGGGAAAGTAACGGGATTATAGAAACTTCCTTACTTCACCAGACTAAATGCACTGTATTCCAGCACCATCTCCCAGACCAGCAAACCTACAGCTATCATGTTTTCCATACTAATTTGAAAGGAAAATCTGAAGGCAGACTAGGATGGTAGACATAGAATTTGATTTAACATTGTGAATGTCATAAGATGAATGCTTAATCATTGAATTTTTGAATGAGATATAACAATTGAACACTTCTCAGAGTAAGGTATGATAAAACATCATAATATGAATGAAAAAAATTCATATTTTGGAAAAGTTTGTATGTGCTAAGCTTTTTGTAATTATGCATTTATATTTCAGAGTGAGAATATTAAAGCATTATTTAGTCTAATGTAATTCTAAATGAAGAAGCCCTATTTTGTTAAAGGAGAAATATTAGCAGAGCATAAATGTAATGAATAGCTATCATGTTTTGCATTTTGAATTATACCGTCACTGTGCTAATTATTTTACCAACATTCTACCATTTAATTTTTTAAAACGCTATATGAGGTAGGTACTTAATCATCCCTGTATTACAGATAAGAAAACTCAGCCTCAGAGGCCCAAGGTCAGAGAGACACAAAGTGCTAAAATGGGAACTGTAATCCTGGGTTTTCTGACTTTAAGGACAAAGCCCTTAAAGACATATTGCATCAGTGATATCATCATTTTCTCTTTGAAAACCTCTGTATTCTCCTTATGAGTCACTATCCTGGTTGTAGACAAGGCATAAGCAGAACCCTGATCTCTTTAAGTACTTGGTAAATGGGAGTGCTTGGGTTCTTTTAATACATTGGCTATTTGAAAGCAATCACATCTGACATTTCTAGATTACCAATTTTCAAAGAATTATGAGAAATTATACATACTACTGAACCACTATGGAAAGGAATTTTTATCCTCTTTGGATAAATTTCTGTTGTCTCTGGGCCATCATCTTTGTTCATGTTTCCAGAAACCTATTCTGGGGAAATGATCTGACAGACAGCCTGCTCCCAGAGCAACAAGCCCCTTCCCCACTCTCATCTCGCTGCAGCATCTGCATTGGGCATGAGCCCGGATCCATATTTACGAGACATATGTAGACACTTTTCCCTTTCTTGGCAAATGCATAAATAGAATCCTAATGTCTACATGTAGGTACTATATAAATACAAAGTTGTGCATACTCTGTGGATGTCATGCATCATTTATCCATGTATTTTTAGCGTCACCAACACATTTACATATGCTGTCACGTTTCAAACTGCACCTCAATATAGTGCCTTTTTCAACATGAACTCGGCTGCAGGCAACATCATTCTTTTAACATTTTCACCACAAATGAAGATCAAAGAGCAAGAACATAAATCCAAAAATAGGAGACAAATTTAAAATAGGTAACACTTTTCCGAGATGCTCTGAGGATACTATAGGATTACCTAGAGCAGAGGACTGAGTCTTTTGCTCTATAAATAGATCCATGTAATTATTTTAATGTACCTATTATGCTTGGATTTCCCGAGATGAATGTTTACACCTTGGCTGTTGTCTACAGGGGATAAAGATATGCAAACCATCATTTACAATTCTGTGTTAAATGCCTGTAAAGTGTGGTAGAAAAAAGGGAAGGATTCTTTAAATATACTTGAAGAAGTCAAAGTCTTCACTTGGGGAAATAACATTTGGATTGACTCTCAGATGATAAGTAGTGGTTTAGATTTTCTTTTGTATCAAACATTTAAAAAGTTAGAAATAAGTTGACCTAACAGATCAAGTCCAAGATTAAACATTAGAAATTAATTGATCTAACAGATAAAGTGAAAGATGTTTGAATTTCTCAACAGGGATCAGTCTTAGGGAAAACTAGAAGTAGTAGATGATTTGCTTTTCTTTCCCTTGTAGAGCCCAGAACACGTATGTCTTTGACCTTATGTTTCTGTGTTCTGCATGTGTAGCAAGTCAGTTTAATAGGTTTACGGTAGAACCACACCAATAATTTTTAAAGCCTTTTCTCTTGAGAAGCAGAACAATTTATTAAACAAAACACTTCATTGAATACTAAGTATGAAACAGATAAAGGCAGAGAGTGAGTCTGATAGAAGCGAGGAATAGAAATAGAGACCTACAAAGTACTTTTTGACAATCCCTGGACTTGGTAAAAAGTGTGTATGTGTGTATGTATGTATACACGTGTATCTTTTTTTTTATGTCCCTGAATTGCTTCTTACCTACATATTGTGTATAAATAACTGTTACTAACACAATAAGCTTACTCTGATCTATGAAATTTTGGCCACCCAGGAAAGATCTGCTTTTTTTTTTTTTTTTTTTTTGAACTCTTTTCTCCAGTGGCTGCTTCAGTAACAAGTGTTCTGTATGGGATTCAACAGTGACTCTCAGAGTATAGAAAACATGTTAGATGGCGTTTACCAGGCCCATCTCCAGTAATATTGATAGCATGGGGTCTGCGATAGAGCCCAGGTATCTATCTCTATGGTTGACATTGCACTCCAGGTAATTCTGATGCAAGGGTCTATAAGAGGCATGGACTAACAGATAGACCATAGTGAAGACAAAGGGCAATGAAAAAATAAAATAATAGATTAAAAGGAAAAGAAGAGTAGAAAACAGAGAAATAAAAACATATGGTAATTGCAGAAAGCCAGCAAAAATTGCCTAGTGGCAGAAAAGGAATGTACCTCAAAATAATAAAGGCCGTATACAACAAACCCACAGCTAACATCATACTGAATGGGCAAAACTGGAAAGCCTTTCTGTTAAGAACTGGAACAAGACAAGGATGCTCACTTTCACCACTCTTATTCAACATAGTACTGGGAATCCTAGCCAGAAAATGAGGAAAGAGAAAGAAAGAAGAGGCATCCAAATGGAAGAAGAGAAAGTAAATTGGTCCCCTTTGCTGATAACATAATCTTATACCTAGTAAAACCTAAAGACTGCACTAAAAAAAAAAAAAAACTCTTAAAACTGATAAATGAATTCAGTAATGTTTCAGGGTACGACACCTACAGTCAAAAATGAGTAGCATTTCTATACACCAAAAAGAAATCGAAGAGGTAATCCCATTTACAATAACTATTAAAATAGAAGAGGACTAAGTATGTGCATGAACGTTTTTTGGGTGAACATTTTAAGGTTTTAGTACAAATTAGCTTAGATATTTGATACAGTGCTTTTCAAGAGTCATTTTAATTTGCAATGTCACTAGCACTGTTTGAGAATGTCCATTTCCATGACCCTCATTAGCATGTGTGATTTATCTTTTTTAAAGCTGTTTTTTTGTTGTATTATTACACTGTGTGTGTGTGTGTGTGTGTGTGCATGAGAGAGAGAAAGAGAGTGTGAATTATCTGTTTATGACATTTTCCACATATTTGTTGATTTTTTAAAATTTTACATGGGGATTTTATATAGTATGAGTGGCAGATATATTTCTAGCCTTTTTGTCTATTTAGTTTGGTTACGGACTTTTAAAAAATGTATACGTGTTTTTAATTTTCTTGAGATCTTATCTGTTGACATTCTCATTCCTTCCTGCCCCCTTCCCTCCTAATACTTACTATTTCTATCATTCCTACAGTGTACAGCATGTATAGTTTATGTTTTGTTCTTTGCACATAATTCCTGCATTTATTTCAGTTTTATTTCTACAGTTAAACCTTCCCGGTGCCCACTAGTTGTCCTTTTACCATAGTTTCCCCAGTTATCTGTTGGGAGAAGTTAATCCTCTGGTAGTTTCATCAATAAAGGCTCATGAGAAAAATAAACCGGAGTTATTGATTGTCCAAAACTGTGTGTGTATGCGTGCATTTTAACAGCCTTATCCTTGAAGGGCAGTTTGGCTGGATATAAAAATCTTTGGATTACACTTTATTTCCTTGAGTATTTTGTAGATGCTGCTCAACAAACGTGTTCTGTTTTGTTTTGTAGTTAAAAGTAAAGAAATT
Source organism: Piliocolobus tephrosceles (assembly GCF_002776525.5). NCBI lineage: Eukaryota > Metazoa > Chordata > Mammalia > Primates > Cercopithecidae > Piliocolobus > Piliocolobus tephrosceles. Next base: position 66,000,866 of record NC_045435.1, on the reverse strand, counting down.
CAAGGCCAACTTTGTATCTTCCCCCTTTAACAAGCGGCTTGAACTTTTTCTCTTACTACCCCAAAGATTCCTTTTTAAAAATTTTATCTTTAAAATGCAAGAAATTCACTAAGATTTATGTTGGTGTAAGCTGGTTCTGGCTAGTGTTCTGTGGTATATGGCATGTCCTTCTTTTAAGGAGGTTCAAGTCCTATTTTATTCAGGACATTTTTCTTGCATTAAATCTTTACCTTTATTTCCTATTGCTGTAATCTTCTTCTTTTGCAGGACTCTGATAGTGCAGATGTTACATCTCCTTTTCCTACATTCTACAGCTTTTATGTTTTTAATCTGAGCTTTATTTCCCCTTACTGTAGTTTGTTTTCTATCTTCCATGTCTCTTACTATTTTTTCCACAGTGCCTGTTTTCCCTTATATTCCTTCTAATTTTATGCTCATTTCTACTATCATTCCCCCATCTCTTTCAATGAGATTGTGTTATCTATTTGTAATGCACTCAGATTGTTTTGTCACATTCTTTACATTTTTTCTAGGATATCTTGACCTCACAAATGTGTTTTTAAAAATTTACATGTATTGGCTGGGTGCGGTGGCTCAAGCCTGTAATCCCAGCACTTTGGGAGGCCGAGACGGGCAGATCACGAGGTCAGGAGATCGAGACCATCCTGGCTAACACGGTGAAATCTCGTCTCTACTAAAAAAATACAAAACCTAGCTGGGCGTGGCGGTGGGCACCTGTAGTCCCAGCTGTTTGGGAGGCTGAGGCGGGAGAATGGCGTAAACCCAGGAGGGGGAGCTTGCAGTGAGCTGAGATCCGGCCACTGCGCTCCAGCCTGGGCGACAGAGTGAGACTCCATCTCAAAAAAAAAAAAAAAAAAAAAAAAAAAAAAATTTACATGTATTAAGGTTCATTCTTTGTGCTGTAAAGTTCTATGGGTTTTCAAAAATACAATGTGTCATATATCCACCACTGCAATATCATACAGAATATTTTTGCCATCCTAAAAGCACTTTCTTACTTTCTGGCATCATAAAATGCTCCATACTTTTCTCCACATGCATATGTGTGTGTATATATGTGTGTATATACGTATCTATGCATGTATATATGTACACACACATCTCAAATGTACATATATCCATAAATATTTCTATATGTCACAATCTGTACTTATATTAGACTCACCATGAATTATGAATTTATTCTAATGTACCAAACTCTTATGACCACATGTATTATCAGAGCCTCCCCATTTCTTATCTGTAAACTCATATTCCAGTAGTGAGAAACCTGACTACTCCTATTTGGAATCCACTTACTTGTTAAGTCCAATGAACATTTGTGTTTCAGAATTGTTAACCTGTATCCTTTCAGGAAACAACTTTATCAACTAGAGTTCAGCACTTAGGTGTAGTTTCTTTTGCCTCTCATCTTACAGAGCCCATTCAGTTCTAGAGTTACTCTGAGCAGTATCTTCCATCCTCTTCAGTGAGGTGGCTTTATACATTTGTGATGCACTGATTGTTTTGTCACTTTCTTCAATTTTTAGGGAGATTTCTTGACCTCCTATTTTTAAAAATTTACATATATTAAAGTTGCTCCTTCATGCTGTAAAGTTCTATGGGTACTTATATATTGACCCTTACAGAAAATTTTTGCTGGCTTAAAAATCCCTTGTGCTTTACCTTTTCAATCCTCCTTGTCTCTCTTCAAAGACCCAGAAATCTCTGATCTTATATTTCACTTTTTTCCAAAGTGTGATGTAATTGGAATTATGTAGTAGGTAGCCTTTTTGCATTGACTTCATTAAACTTATTAAAATATATTGGTGACTCTTCCATGTCTGTTTTTTTGTTTTGTTTCATTTGTGTTTTTATTTTTATTTATTTATTTATTTTTGCCTGATAGCTCATTTCTTTTTTCTTTTTTTTTGAAGAAAAGATGTTTTATGTTTAATTTTTTCTGCTTTTTGGACAAGAAGCTCCACATTTTCATTTTGCATTATGCTGTCTGAATTATGTAGTTTTCCTTAGTAAGGAGTGATCCCTTTAATAGGGACATTTACTCACTCTCCTGCTTATTACTTGGACCACTTCTCTCATTTCAGTTACCTGCTTGGCCACTTTAGGACTTTTGGGTTTATAACCCTGAGTTACATGTTTCACTAAAAAAGCTGGTGAAGTACAACTGTACTGGAATCTAAGAGACATTTCCTACATGGATTCTCATTTTCAAAAAGTCCTCAAAAATATCCCTACAGTAAATAATCAGTAAGTTTAATTTCTCATAAAATTTCTCAATGTAGCCTGAAAGTACAATGTCACAGCACTGTTAAGTGACCCAGAATGGCTACATAGTTTGGTTTTTTTAAGAAATTAAAGGGACCGTGCACAGTGGCACATGCTTATAATCCCAGCTAGTTGACCAGCTGAAACGGGAGGATCACTGGAGCACAGGAGTTTGAGACCAGCCTGGGCAGCATAACAAGACCTCCTTCTCAACGACAACAAAAAAGAAATTAAAGGGGAGGTGATTTTTACTAGTTATCTGAAGGCAATATGGTAATTAGACTTAAGGGCTTGTTTTTATAGAGGACAGGTCATACTAATTTCTAAATGTCTGGTGTACTGAAATTTAGACTGTCACATAGTTACAGTACCAGATTTATGCAAAAGGGTCTTCTATGCTAAAATTTTACAAGAAGTTGCAAACCAGCAATTAGGTAGCAAAGATTCTATGCTAAAGGAAATGATTATATATGGGGTGGATTCTCAAAATAGTACCTCTTATTTTTTCTTTTTTTTATTACATTTTTTTTTCCTGTCTGGCAATTTTTTCTTTTTTTTTATTATACTTTAAGTTCTAAGGTACATGTGCATAGCGTGCAGGTTTGTTACATATGTATACTTGTGCCATGTTGGTGTGCTGCACCCATCAACTCGTCAGCACCCATCAATTCATCATTTATATCAGGTATAACTCCCAAAGCAATCCCTCCCCCATCCCCCCTCCCCATGATAGGCCCCGGTGTGTGATGTTCCCCTTCCCGAGTCCAAGTGATCTCATTGTTCAGTTCCCACCTATGAGTGAGAACATGCAGTGTTTGGTTTTCTGTTCTTGTGATGGTTTGCTAAGAATGATGGTTTCTAGCTGCATCCATGTCCCTACAAAGGATGCAAACTCATCCTTTTTTATGGCTGCATAGTATTCCATGGTGTATATGTGCCACATTTGCTTAATCCAGTCTGTCACAGATGGACATTTGGGTTGATTCCAAGTCTTTGCTATTGTGAATAGTGCCACAATAAACATACGTGTGCCTGTGTCTTTATAGCAGCATGATTTATAATCCTTTGGGTATATACCCAGTAGTGGGATGGCTGGGTCATATGGTACATCTAGTTCTAGATCCTTGAGGAATTGGCATACTGTTTTCCATAATGGTTGAACTAGTTTACAATCCCACCAACAGTGTAAAAGTGTTCCTATTTCTCCACATCCTCTCCAACACCTGTTGTTTCCTGACTTTTTAATGATTGCCATTCTAACTGGTGTGAGATGGTATCTCATTGTGGTTTTGATTTGCATTTCTCTGATGGCCAGTGATGATGAGCATTTTTTCATGTGTCTGTTGGCTGTATGAATGTCTTCTTTTGAGAAATGTCTGTTCATATTCTTTGCCCACTTTTTGATGGGGTTGTTTGTTTTTTTCTTGTAAATTTGTTTGAGTTCTTTGTAGATTCTGCATATTAGCCCTTTATCAGATGAGTAGATTGCAAAAATTTTCTCCCATTGTGTAGGTTGCCTGTTCACTCTGATGGTAGTTTCTTTTGCTGTACAGAAGCTCTTTAGTTTAATTAGATCCCATTTGTCGATTTTGGCTTTTGCTGCCGTTGCTTTTGGTGTTTTAGACATGAAGTCCTTGCCCATGCCTATGTCCTGAATGGTACCACCTAGGTTTTCTTCTAGGGTTTTTATGGTATTAGGTCTAACATCTAAGTCTCTAATCCATCTTGAATTAATCTTCGTATAAGGAGTAAGGAAAGGATCCAGTTTCAGCTTTCTACTTATGGCTAGCCAATTTTCCCAGCACCATTTATTAAATAGGGAATCCTTTCCCCATTTCTTGTTTCTCTGAGGTTTGTCAAAGATCAGATGGCTGTAGATGTGTGGTATTATTTCTGAGGACTCTGTTCTGTTCCATTGGTCTATATCTCTGTTTTGGTACCAGTACCATGCTGTTTTGGTTACTGTAGCCTTGTAGTATAGTTTGAAGTCAGGTAGCGTGACGCCTCCAGCTTTGTCCTTTTGACTTAGGATTGTCTTGGCAATGCAGGCTCTTTTTTGGTTCCACATGAACTTTAAAGCAGTGTTTTCCAATTCTGTGAAGAAACTCATTGGTAGCTTGATGGGGATGGCATTGAATCTATAAATAACCTTGGGCAGTATGGCCATTTTCACGATATTGATTCTTCCTATCCATGAGCATGGTATGTTCTTCCATTTGTTTGTGTCCTCTTTTATTTCACTGAGCAGTGGTTTGTAGTTCTCCTTGAAGAGATCCTTTACATCCCTTGTAAGTTGGATTCCTAGGTATTTTATTCTCTTTGAAGCAATTGTGAATGGAAGTTCATTCATGATTTGGCTCTCTGTTTGTCTGTTACTGGTGTATAAGAATGCTTGTGATTTTTGCACATTAATTTTGTATCCTGAGACTTTGCTGAAGTGTCTTATCAGCTTAAGGAGATTTTGGGCTGAGACAATGGGGTTTTCTAAATATACAATCATGTCATCTGCAAACAGGGACAATTTGACTTCTTCTTTTCCTAACTGAATACCCTTTATTTCTTTCTCTTGCCTGATTGCCCTAGCCAGAACTTCCAACACTATGTTGAATAGGAGTGGTGAGAGAGGGCATCCCTGTCTTGTGCCAGTTTTCAAAGGGAATTTTTTCCAGTTTTTGCCCATTCAGTATGATATTAGCTGTGGGTTTGTCATAAATAGCTCTTATTATTTTGAGGTACGTTCCATCAATACCGAATTTATTGAGCGTTTTTAGCATGAAGGGCTGTTGAATTTTGTCAAAAGCCTTTTCTGCATCTATTGAGATAATCATGTGGTTCTTGTCATTGGTTCTGTTAATATGCTCGATTACATTTATTGATTTGCGAATGTTGAACCAGCCTTGCATCCCAGGGATGAAGCCCACTTGATCATGGTGGATAAGCTTTTTGATGTGCTGCTGAATCCAGTTTGCCAGTATTTTATTGAGGATTTTTGCATCGATGTTCATCAGGGATATTGGTCTAAAATTCTCTTTTTTTGTTGTGTCTCTGCCAGGCTTTGGTATCAGGATGATGTTGGCCTCATAAAACGAGTTAGGGAGGATTCCCTCTTTTTCTATTGATTGCAATAGTTTCAGAAGGAATGGTACCAGCTCCTCCTTGTACCTCTGGTAGAATTTGGCTGTGAATCCATCTGGTCCTGGACTTTTTTTGGTTGGTACGCTTTTAATTATTGCCTCAATTTCAGAGCCTGCTATTGGTCTATTCAAGTATTCAACTTCTTCCTGGTTTAGTCTTGGGAGAGTGTAAGTGTCCAGGAAATTATCCATTTCTTCTAGATTTTCTAGTTGATTTGCGTAGAGGTGTTTATAGTATTCTCTGATGGTAGTTTGTATTTCTGTGAGGTCGGTGGTGATATCCCCTTTATCATTTTTTATTGCATCTATTTGATTCTTCTCTCTTTTCTTCTTTATTAGTCTTGCTAGCGGTCTGTCAATTTTGTTAATCTTTTCAAAAAACCAACTCCTGGATTCATTGATTTTTTGGAGGGTTTTTTGTGTCTCTATCTCCTTCAGTTCTGCTCTGATCTTAGTTATTTCTTGCCCTCTGCTAGCTTTTGAATGTGTTTGCTCTTGCCTCTCTAGTTCTTTTAATTGTGATGTTAGAGTGTCAATTTTAGATCTTTCCAGCTTTCTCTTGTGGGGATTTAGTGCTATAAATTTCCCTCTACACACTGCTTTAAATGTGTCCCAGAGATTCTGGTATGTTGCATCTTTGTTCTCATTGGTTTCAAAGAACATCTTTATTTCTGCCTTCATTTCGTTATGTACCCAGTAGTCATTCAGGAGCAGGTTGTTCAGTTTCCATGTAGTTGAGTGGTTTTGATTGAGTTTCTTAGTCCTGAGTTCTAGTTTGATTGCACTGTGGTCTGAGAGACAGTTTGTTATAATTTCTGTTCTTTTACATTTGCTGAGGAGTGCTTTACTTCCAATTATGTGGTCAATTTTGGAATAAGTGCGATGTGGTGCTGAGAAGAATGTATATTCTGTTGATTTGGGGTGGAGAGTTCTATAGATATCTATTAGGTCCGCTTGGTTTAGAGATGAGTTCAATTCCTGGATATCCTTGTTAACTTTCTGTCTTGTTGATCTGTCTAATGTTGACAGTGGAGTGTTGAAGTCTCCCATTATTATTGTATGGGAGTCTAAGTCTCTTTGTACGTCTCTAAGGACTTGCTTTATGAATCTGGGTGCTCCTGTATTGGGTGCATATATATTTAGGATAGTTAGCTCTTCCTGTTGAATTGATCCCTTTACCATTATGTAATGGCCTTCTTTGTCTCTTTTGATCTTTGATGGTTTAAAGTCTGTTTTATCAGAGACTAGTATTGCAACTCCTGCTTTTTTTTGTTCTCCATTTCCTTGGTAGATCTTCCTCCATCCCTTTATTTTGAGCCTATGTATGTCTCTGCATGTGAGATGGGTCTCCTGAAGACAGCAGACTGATGGGTCTTGACTCTTTATCCAATTTGCCATTCTGTGTCTTTTAATTGGAGCATTTAGTCCATTAACATTTAAGGTTAATATTGTTATGTGTGAGCTTGATCCTGCCATTATGATATTAACTGGTTATTTTGCTCATTAGTTGATGCAGTTTCTTCCTGGCCTCGATGGTCTTTACATTTTGGCATGTTTTTGCAATGGCTGGTACCGGTTGTTCCTTTCCATGTTTAGGGCTTCCTTCAGGGTCTCTTGTAAGGCAGGCCTGGTGGTGACAAAATCTCTAAGCATTTGCTTATCTGTAAAGGATTTTTATTTCTCCTTCACTGATGAAACTTAGTTTGGCTGGATATGAAATTCTGGGTGTAAAATTCTTTTCTTTAAGAACGTTGAATATTGGCCCCCACTCTCTTCTGGCTTGTAGAGTTTCTGCCGAGAGACCTGCTGTTAGTCTGATGGGCTTCACTTTGTGGGTAACCAGACCTTTCTCTCTGGCTGCCCTTAAGATTTTTTCCTTCATTTCAACTTTGGTGAATCTGGCAATTATGTGTCTTGGAGTTGCTCTTCTGGAGGAGTATCTTTGTGTCATTCTCTGTATTTCCTGAATTTGAATGTTGGCCTGCCCTACTAGGTTGGGGAAGTTCTCCTGGATGATATCCTGAAGAGTGTTTTCCAACTTTTTTCATTTTCCCCCTCACTTTCAGGCACCCCAATCAGACGTAGATTTGGTCTTTTTACATAATCCCATACTTCTTGCAGGCTTTGTTCATTTCTTTTTCTTCTTTTTTCTTTTGGTTTCTCTTCTCGCTTCATTTCATTCATTTGATCCTCAATCCCTGATACTCTTTCTTCCAGTTGGTCGAGTCGGTTACTGAAGCTTGTGGATTTGTCACGTATTTCTCGTGTCATGGTTTTCATCTCTGTCATTTCGTTTATGACCTTCTCTGCATTAATTAGTCTAGCTGTCAATTCTTCCACTCTTTTTTCAAGATTTTTAGTTTCTTTGTGCTAGGTACGTAATTCCTCCTTTAGCTCTGAGAGGTTTGTTGGACTGAAGCCTTCTTCTCTCATTTCGTCAAAGTCATTCTCTGACCAGCTTTGATCCGTTGCTGGCGATGGGCTGCGCTCCTTTGCAGGGGGAGATGCGCTCTTATTTTTTGAATTTCCAGCTTTTCTGCCCTGCTTTTTCCCCATCTTTGTGGTTTTATCTGCCTCTGGTCTTTGATGATGGTGACGTACTGATGGGGTTTTGGTATAGGTGTCCTTCCTGTTTGATAGTTTTCCTTCTAACAGTGAGGACCCTCAGCTGTAGGTCTGTTGGAGAATGCTTGAGGTCCACTCCAGACCCTGTTTGCCTGGGTATCAGCAGCAGAGGTTGCAGAAGATAGAATATTGCTGAACAGCGAGTGTACCTGTCTGATTCTTACTTTGGAAGCTTCCTCTCAGGAGTGTACTCCACCCTGTGAGGTGTGGGGTTTCAGACTGCCCCTAGTGGGGGATGTCTCCCAGTTAGGCTACTCAGGGGTCAGGGACCCACTTGAGCAGGCAGTCTCTCCCTTCTCAGATCTCAACCTCCGTGTTGGGAGATCCACTGCTCTCTTCAAAGCTGTCAGACAGAGTCGTTTGCATCTGCTCAGGTTTCTGCTGCTTTTTTTGTTGTTGTTATTTAGCTGTGCCCTGTCCCCAGAGGTGGAGTCTACAGAGACAGGCAGGTTTCCTTGAGCTGCTGTGAGCTCCACCCAGTTCGAGCTTCCCAGCGGCTTTGTTTACCTACTTAAGCCTCAGCAATGGTGGGCGCCCCTCCCCCAGCCTCGCTGCTGCCTTGCGGTTAGATCGCAGACTGCTGTGTTAGCAATGAGGGAGGCTCCGTGAGCATGGGACCCTCCCGGCCAGGTGTGGGGTATATTCTCCTGGTGTGACTGTTTGCTTAAAGCGCAGTATTGTGGTGGGAGTTACCCGATTTTCCAGGTGTTGTGTGTCTGAGTTCCTCTGGCTAGGAAAAGGGATTCCCTTTCCCCTTGCACTTCCCAGGTGAGGCGATGCCTCGCCCTGCTTCAGCTCTCAGTGGCCAGGCTGCCGCAGCTGACCAGCACCGATTGTCTGGCACTCCCTAATGAGATGACCCCAGTACCTCAGTTGAAAATGCAGAAATCACCGGTCTTCTGTGTCACTCGCGCTGGGAGTTGGAGACTGGAGCTGTTCCTATTCGGCCATCTTGCTCCAGCTCATTTCTTTTTAGCACTGAATAATATTCCACAGTATGGATACACCACCATTTGTTTATTAATTCTCCAGTGAAGGACATCTTGGTAGTTATCATTTTTTACCAATTGTAAATAATTTGTCATAAAATACCATGTACAAACTTTTGTGTGGACTTAACTTTTCAAATCAGTTGGGTAACACAATTGCTGAATCATATGATAAGACTGTTTTTAGCTTTGTAAGAAGCTGCTGAACTGTTTTTAAAAGTGATTTTACCATTTTTCATTCCCATGAGTAATATAGTGGCACTCTGTTGCTCCATTTCTTTTTCAATAATTGTGCTCTTAATTATTATATTTTGAATTATAGCCATTCTAATATATGTGTAGTGTTTCTTTTCATTGTTTTAATTTGCATTTTCTTAGTGACAAATGAGGTTGAGCATATTTTTATATTCTTATTTGTCATCCGTATATTTTCTTTACTGAGGTTTCTGTTCAGTACTTTTGCTCATGTATCCTTTGAGTTCCAAAAATATTGTATGCATATGTAATTGTACATATTTATGGAGTATCTGTGGTGTTTTGGCAAATTCATACAATAAGTAATGATTACATCAGGGTAATTGAGATATCTTTCCATCACCTCAAACATTTATCATTTATTTGTGTTGAGAACACAAATCTTTTCTTCCAAGTACTTTGAAATATACAATAAATTACTGACAACTATAGTCACCCTACTGTGGTATCAAACACTAGAACTTATTCTCTCTATCGAATTGAATGTTTTATACCCATTAATCAACTTCTTTTTACTCATCCTTTCCCCCATCTTTCCTAGCCTCTGGTAACTATCATTCTATTCTCTACTTTCATGAGATCAATTTTTAAATTCTTAAAAAGGTTTTTTAATTGAAAACACCAACTGAAAACAAAGAGATCAACTTTTTTAGCTTCCACATATGAGTGAGAACATGTGGTATTTGTCTTTCTGTGCCTGGCTTTTTTCATTTAACCTAATGTCCTCCAGGCTTATCCATGTTGCTGCAAATGATGGGATTTCATTATTTTTATGATTAAATTATATTCCATTTTGCATATATACTACATTTTCTTTATCTATTCATCTGTTGATGAGCATTTAGGTGGATTCCATAGCTTGGCTGTTGTGAATAGTGCTGTATTAAATATTGGAAAGTATATGTTTCTTTGACTTACTGATTTCCTTTCTTTTGGATTGCTGGCTTTACATTATAGTTCTGTTTTTAGACTTTTGAGGAACTTTCATAGTGTTTTCCATAATGGCTGTGCTAATTTAATTGCCACAAACAGTGTACTAGAGTTCCACTTTCTCCATATCCTTGTCAGTGTCTGTTTTTTGTTTGTTTGTTTTTGTTTGTTTTTGTCTATTTGATAGTATTTTTGTCCATTAAATTTTTTTTTTTTACTGTAGAGTTTGAAGAGTTTTTTATATTTTGGATACAAGTCTTCTATCAGATATGTTTTCTGCAAATATTTCTTCCAGTATATAATATATCTTTTCATTTTCTTAAGTGTCTTTTGCAGAGCAGAAATGTTTAATTTTCGTTATAGTAAGTTCTATTTAAAAATGTTTTCTTCTTGCATTGTGCTTTTGTTATTGTATCTGAAAATTCATCCTCAAATTCAAAGCACATGTATTTCATCCAATGTTTTCTTATTTACTTCAACAGAATCCAATAAGAATACTATACAGTTATTAGAATGGTATTTGTGAAGATTTTTAATGACATTAAAAACATTTAATGTTAAAACTAATAATAGTGAATAAATAAAACTATATGGGCAGCATGATGCCAATTAAATTAAAATGCACAAAGACTGTTAGGAAATATTCTAAAACATTAACAATGTGACTTGCCTGAGTGAAAAAATTTTGTAGATGGTCCTTATTTATCATCTATAATTTTCTATAGCTTTCAAATTTTTAATAATGAACTCAGAGCATTTAGATATATGGTACATTTTGAGTTGATATGCGTGTGAAGTTAAGATCTGTATCTAACATTTTTGTGTATGGGCATCCATTTTCTAATGCCATTTGCTGAAACATTATCCTCTCTCTATTGAATTGCCTTTGTGCCTTTGTCAAATATTGCTTGCCTGTATTTGTGTGGGCCTAATTCTGGGCTCTCTGTTACGTTCTGTTGATTTATGTGTTTATTCTTTCACCAACACCACACTGTCTTGATCACTGTAGTTTTATAGTAAGTTTGAAATTTGGGTAGTTTGAGTCCTCCAACTTTATTCTTCAATATTATATCGGCTACCCTAGGTCATTTGCATTTCTGTATAAACATTAGAATTATTGTCACTATCTAGAAAATATCTTGCTGTAATTTTTATTGAATTGTGTTGAAAATGTAGATTGATTCTTCTGGTAAGAATTGACATTGAGTCTTCCAATCCATGAACATAGCGCATCTTTCCATTTATGTAGATTTTCTTTGATTTTTTTAAATTACAGTTTTGTATACACAGACTTGTAAGTATTTTGTTAGATTTATACCTCAGCATTTTATTTTTGGTACTATTATAAATGTCTATTTTAGATATAAATTATATTATTTTTAATCTTTCCAACACCAATTATTTGAAAACCATTGCTTTTATATAGGAAAGCAATTGATTTTTGTATATTAACGCTGTATCCTATGGCTCCACTTAGTTCCAGAACTGTTTTGGTGGAATCTTTGGGATTTTCTAGATAGACAATCATGTCATCTGTGAGTAAAGACAGTTTTATTTCTTCCCTTCATACTTTTATAGTTTCATACTTTAAACTTTCATAGTTTCATACTTCAAACTTCATACAGTTTTATTATTTCCCTTCTGACTTTTAAGATCAGAAAATCAAAAACTTCTGGAGCATGACAGGAAAAAATTTTTTAATTCTCTCAAAATGCTTGTTGTAATGAATGATAATTCTTTGAAATTTTCTGTAAGACAATTATGTCATCTGTCAACAAAAGCAGTTTAATTTTTTCCCCTACCTGTATTCCTTTTATATTCTTTTTTTGTCATATTGCACTATCTAGGACTTCAACTATGATGTTGAATACGAGTAATGAGAGAGAAGATTTTGCCCCGTTCCTGATCTTAGGGGAAAAGAGCCCAGTTTCTTGTAATTAAATATTGTGTTAGCTACAAGTATTTGTAGTTTTTAAAAAATTAATACATAATATCTGTACCTACTTATGGGGTACATGTGACATTTTGTTACATTCCTATAGTGAATAACAAACCAGTCAAGGTGTTTAGGGTATCCATCACCTCAAGTATTTATCATTTCTATGTATTGGAGACATTTCAAGTCCTCTCCTCTAGCTATTTTAAAATATGTAGTACATTGTTATGAACTGTATTTATCACACTCTGCTGTTGAACACTAGGACTTATTCCTTCAATTTAACTGTAGTTTGTACCCATGAACCAACCTCTCCTTATCCTTCCCCTTTCATTCCCACAACTTTCCAGTCTCTAGAATCTATAATTCTATTCTTTACCTCCAGAAGATAACTTTTTTAGCCCCTACATATGAGTAAGAACTCATGTCTCTCTGTGCCTGACATATTTTACTTAACATAATGACCTCCAGTTCCATCCATATTGCGGCAAATGACATGATTTCATTCTTTCTCATGGTCAAAAAGTATTCCACTGTATATATACACCACACTTTCTTTATCCATTCATCCATGGATGGACATTTAGGTTGATTCCATATCTTTGCTGTTGTGAATAGTGCTGCAATAAATATGTGAGTGCAGGTAACCCTTTGATATACTGATTTCCTTTCCTTTGGGTAAATAACCAGTGGTGGGATTGCTGGATCACATGGTAGTTCTATTTTTAATTTTTCGAGAAATCTCCATTTGGTTTCCCATGGTGGGTTATAATTTTCAGCCCCATCAACAGTGTATAAGACTACTCTTTTCTCCACATCCTTGTCAGCATCTGTTATGTTTGGTCTTTTAGTAATAACCATTCTAACTAGGAAAAGATAATATCTCATTGTAATTTTGATTTGCATTTCCCTGATGATTAGTAATGGTGAGCAGTTTTTCATATATCTGTTGGCCATTTGTGTATCTTCTTTTGAGAAATGTCTATTCATGTCCTTTGCCCACTTTTTAATAGAGTTATTTGTTTTGTTTTGCTTTTTCTTGTTGAGTTGTTTGAGTTCCTTGTATATTCTGGATATTAGTCCTTTGTCAGATAGTTTGCAACTACTTTCTTCCATTCAACAGGTTGTGTCTTCACTCTTAATGATTTCTTTTGCCGTGCAGGGACTTTTTAGTTTAATATAGTCCTATTTGTCTATTTTTGTTTCTGTTGCCAATGAATTAGAGGTCTTAGTCATAAACTTTTTGCCTAGACCAATGCTCAGGAGAGTTTTCCCTAGGTTTTCTTGTAGTATCCTTATAGTTTTGGGTCTTAAGTTTAAGTCTTTAATCCATTTTGAGTTGATTTTTTAAACAGTGAGAGATATGCTTCCAGTTTTATTTTTCTGCCTGTTGCTATGCAATTTTCCTAGCCATTTATTGAAGAAGATGTCCTTTCCCCAGTGTAAGTCCTTGTCAGCTATTTTGAAGATCAGTTAGCTGTAAATATATGGGTTTATTTCTGGGTTCTTTATTCTATTCCATTGGTCTTTGTGTCTATTTTTATGCCAATACCATGCTGTTTGGACCATTACAGACTTATAATATATTTTGAACTCAGGTAATGTAATGCTTATAGCTTTGTTCTTTTTGCCTAGGATTGCTTCGGCTGTTCAGGCTCTTTTTTGGTTCCATATGAATTTTATGATTTTTTTTCTTTTTCCGTGAAAAATTACATTGGTATTTTGACAGGGATTGCCTTGAGTCTACAGATTGCTTTGGGTTGTACAATCATTTTATTGATAGTCTTCCAATCCATGAGCACAAAATGTCTTTCCATTTGTTTGTATCCTCTCAATGTGTTTTATTAGTGTTTTGTAGATTTGTTATTTTGTTTTTGTTTTTGTTTTGTAGAAGTCTACCACTTCCTTGGTTAAATTTATTCCTAGGTATTTTATTTTTTAATAGCTATTGTAAATGGATTGCCTTCTTGATTTCTTTTTCAGCTAATTACTGTTGTATAGAAATGTTGTTGATTTTTTTCATATTTGTTTGTATCCTGCAACCTTAATAAATTCATTTATCAAATCTAAGAGTTTTTTGGGGGAGTCTTTTGGTTTTTCTACATATAAGTTCATTTCATCTGCAAAGAGGGATAATTTGGCTTCTTTTTTTCCAGATTGTTTGCATATTATTTCTCTCTCTGGCCTGACTTCTCTGGCTAGGACTTCCAGTACTAGGGTACATAAGAGTGGTGAAAATGGGCATTCTTATTTTGTTCCAGTTATTTGAAGAAAGGCTTTCATGTTTTCCCCATTCTATGTGATGTTACCTGTGAGATTGTCATTTATGGCCTTTATTTTGCTGAGGTATGTTACTTCTGTGCCTAGCCTCTTGAGAGTTTTTGTCGTAAGACAGTATTGCATTTCATAAAATGCTTTTTATGTGTCTATTGAGATAACCAGAAGTTTTTTTCTTCATTATGTTGATTTTTTATATCAAGTTTTGAGAATCTCTCTCTTTTCCTAGTTTGCTGAGAGTTTTTTAAATCATGAATGGGTTGAATTTTATCAAATGCTTTTTCTGCATTAATTGATATGATTCCATAATTTTTATTCTTTAATCTCTTGATGAGTGGACTGAGATGGTATTATTTGTTTTATTTTATTTTATGTATTTTATTTTTATTTACATATTTATTTATTTTTGATATGGAGTCTTACGTATTTATATATTTATTTTTGATATTTTTATATATATTTATATATTTATTTTTGATATTTTTGATATGGAGTCTTACCGTGTTGCCCAGGTTGAAGTGCAATGGCGTGATCTTGGCTCATCGTAAACTTCACCTCACAGGTTCCAGTGATTCTGCTGCCTAAGCCTCCTAAGTAGCTGGGATTACAGGTGCCTGGCTTATTTTTGTATTATTAGTAGAGTCAGGGTTTCACCATGTTGGCCAGGCTGGTCTCAAACTCCTGACCGCAGATGACCCACCCGCCTCGGCCTCTCAAAGTGCTGGGATTACAGGTATGAGCCACCATGCCCACATTATTTTTTTAATGTTGAGTTTTGACAGCTCTTTACATATTCTAGATGCTGGTACATTTTGCATACGTGTTTCACAAATATTTTATCTCATCCTATATTTTTTCTTTCTAGTTCCTCATCAGGGTCTTGTAGAGATCAAAAGTTTTAAATTTTCAAGAACTTAAATTTATCTACTTTGACTTATCTGTAGTATTTTTAAGTATAATTCTTTGTATAACTCTTCTAGCAGTTGCTCCAGTTGTGTATTTTATGTACATGACTTTTCACAGTCTACGAGTGTCATTTTTCCAATTCAAGTAAAATTTAGGTGCCTTACCTCCTTTTAAGTTCTGTTATTTTTATCCATTTATAATTGTCTTAAAACCTTCTTATTCCTACATTTAGAACTTCATTAAACAATGTTGTAATTTTTATTTCAACTGTCAAACATAATTTAGAAATGCAAGAGGAGAAAATGTATTATCTTTACCCACATTTTACTGTATTTGTTCTTTTTTCCTTCTTGACATTCCAATATGTCTTCTCTTATCATTTCCTTTCTGTTTATAAATCTCCCATTAGTCATTTTTTAAGAGCATGTCTTCTGATTAAACATTCTGTTTTCCTTTACCTAGGAATGTCATTATTCTCCTTTCATTTCCAAAAGATATTTTCACTAGACTTAGAATTCTGGGCCCAGAGTTCTCTTCTTTGTAGAAAAAGTTCCACTTCTTTCTGTCCTTCATCATTTTCGATAATAAATCTGCTACCATTTGTTTTTCTCCTATAAGGAAGAGTTTTTTCTTGCTGTTTTCAAGTTTTCCTTCGTTTTTAATTTCTAGAAGTTTGACTATAGTATGTCTTGGTGTATATTTATTTAGGTTTTCTTGTTGGGGTTTACTATAATAGGCTTCTTGAATCTGTATGCTTATGTCTTGTGCTACATTTAGAAGTTGAATCATTATTTCTTTGGATACTTCTTCCAGCCCCACTCTCTTTCTCTTCTGGAACTCCAATGACACACAAGTTAGATTTCTCATTATGGTCCAGTACATTCTTGAAACTCTGTATGTTTTGTTTTCAATTTCTTTCCAGCATGGCCAGTTTCTGTTGTTTTACCTTCAAGTTCAATTATTATTTTCTCTGACTCCTCCATTTTGCTATAGAGCCTATTCACTGAGTTTTCAATTTTAGTTATTGTGTTTTTCAGTTTAAAATTTTTCATTTGGTTCTTCTTTATATCTTATCTTTCTCTGTAGAAATTTACTTTTATTTAAAAAAATTTTTTAAAGTATGTTCATAACTGCTTGTTGAAGCATTTTTATGATGATAGTTTTATTATTATTATTATTATTATTATTATTATTATTATTATTGAGACGGAGTTTTGCTCTTATTGCCTAGGCTGGAGAGCGATGGCACCATCTCAACTTGCCACAACCTCCGCCTCCCAGGTTCAAGTGATTCTCCTGCGTCAGCCTCTGGAGTAGCTGGCATTAGAAGCATGCACCACCACACCTGGCTAATTTTGTATTTTTAGTAGAGAGAGGGGTTCTCCATGTTGGTCAGGCTGGTCTCGAACTCCCGACCTCAGGTGATTTGCCCACCTCAGCCTCCCAAAGTGCTGGGATTACAGGCGTGAGCCAGCATGCCAGGCCAATGATGACTTTAAGGTATTTGCAGAAAATTGTAATGTTGTCATCTCACTGTTTGTGTCTGTTGATTGTCCTTTTTTCATTCAAGATGAGATTTTCCTTGTTCTTGGTATGATGAGTGATTTTTTTTTATTGAAACACAAGCATTTGAAATACTATAAAACCATGAGTCGTCTTCAAACCTTCTCTTTAAGCTATTTTCTTATGACAGCCTTCCAGCACAGAAAAGAGGATGGCTCATTATTGCTAGGTGGGAATAGAAGTACATGTTTCTTACTTTGTATTCGATTGACATTTGAGGTGGTAGAGTTTATTATTGCTACTGCGTGGGAGTAGCATTTTTGGTTCCCCATGAAATCACTGATAATACTGCCTTAGTTGGGAAGGTGTTTTGTTACTGCTCTTCATGTGGCCTTCACTGACACCAAGAGGAAGAGAAGAGCCTCACTGTTGACTAGTGGGGATGAAAGTCCTGGCTCCCTTCTCTAATACCACTACAGTGGGGACATTGTGATGCTTTGTAACAGCTTGGGAAGGGTGGAAGTCTAGGCTTTACACTTGACATTTGCTGTAATGACTGGGGCTAAGGCCACACTTTTTTCCTGTAGTATTTGGCTGGAGTGTAGCAGCTATTGTCTAAAAGTTTCTATCTTGATAAATTGCCCCAATGTCCTGGTAATTTGGCTAGAGAGAGTGGGCTTTTACTGGGGCTTATTCATCTGCACCCTTCAAAATTTCTAGATTGTTATTTTCTCCAATATTGAGTCTGATAAATATGATACAAAAAGGGAAACCCAGGGAACTCACAGGGCCCATATGTTATATATCTATATATCTGTGTGTGTGTGTGTGTGTAAAGTCCAGAGTTTTTAGCTGTAGTGCATGAGAAGAAGAGTGAAAAGTACATCTATGCCATCTTGCTAAAAGTGGAAGGCCCCTCAATATTTTGTTTTTATATTCTACTTTTATTCTTGATTCAATCCATGCACATCACATTTTATCTCCTTATTTCTCTGTGTCTCCTCTAAATTATTGCATTTATGCTTTGTATAATGTTCTCGCATTTTCCCTTGTGGTCTTAGAGGTGATAGCTTCATCACATTTTTAAAACACACAATAGTGTTTATGGTTGTAATTTTTTTCTGCTTCATGGCAACATTTTATGATGTGTGTTTTTCATCTGTTGAACAGTTTTTTGTTTTTGTTTTTTTGTCACAATTGTTTGTGTCATATCTTTATATTGATGCTGTTCTAGACCCTCTTTTTTTACTCATCATGAGTGAGTTGGCTTTTTGCAGATTTTTGATGGTGTGGGATTTGGGAGGGGGTAAGGGCCAGGGCAGTTCTCCAGGTTCATGACCTGAAAGCTCTCTCCTCTGCTACTACAGGGACAAATATGCAAATATGTCATTCCTACAGATATGGCATATCAACAGGATTATTTGCATATGCCAACTTCATCTGCTTCTTTGAGACACACCAAGTTTAAGAGTGTTTCTATTCCAGTCCTGTCTACTTTATTTTCTGCCCCTTATTGCTCATAGAGGATATAATTTTTTGATTGCAGAGTGAGACTCTCACCTTCAGGAACTGTATTATTGCTGACTCTCTCTGACATTCACTGTTTTGGGCCCTCTCAACAATTTCATGTTTTTATTCTTTTCATATCTTCCCAATCTAAACTGTTTTGGGTAGTTCATATACATGTCTCTGGGTTACATTCATATCTTAACTTCATTGTAAATGGAGTTTGCAGACATTTAAAAAAATGTCTGTCTTCTTGTTGCTGTTATATGATTTCTAAGAGAAGGTGAAAAAATGCTAACATAGGGAGACATTTTCATATGGAGGTTTTAACCTGCGTTTATTGAATACCTAGTGTTCCAATCTTCCATTTTCATACTTCAGAAGAATCAAAAGAGGATATATATTGTAAGATGAGACAACAAAGAACATTTTGATAGGGTTTGTTGAGGAGTAACAATTTTCAATTTACTATTTAGCCTTCATCAAAATACATTCTAGAGGATTCACAGAAAATTTCCTTTGGGTTAACTAAGCATTGTCTTCAGTTCATACTTCAACTAGTTGGTGATTTTGGGTAAAGTGTTTTCAAAATTTCCACATGAAACATTTATGATAAGCTGGAATGAAGTTATAAATGCCATATACACTGATTGCTATTACTTCCCATGAACTCCAACATAATGCTTACGTTGTAAGGCAGAACTGGTATGTTTATTTTAGAGTTTCTGTTTTATAAGGAAAGAATCATTGTACACATATATTGGTGCTATGTAATTTGATTGAATCCATCAGACACCTTGTCATAGAAGGTTTTATATAGGTCCTTCTGTGACAAAATGGGACTTTGGCACACAGCAAGAGGTGCCACTTATTTTTCACTATTGATTCTAGGATTTCAACTTCACGACCTCTTTCAGTAGGCAAAATAGGAACAGTTACATACTTTTCTCATCCAGAGCCAGGCTCTGAGTTCAGCCCACTATTAAAGATTTGAAAGGTATAGAAAATTATAGATGGCAAATACAGACCACCTACAAGTTTAGCACCCAGAAATGTCATATTGTTAATGTTTTAAAATATTTCCTGTTGGTCTTTCTCTGTGCATTTTAACTCAACTGGCATCATGCTGCCCAAATCATTTTATGTCTTTGCTTTTGTTTGGTTTAATATTAAATATTTTTGAATGTCATTACAAATCCTCACAAATATCATTCTAATAACTGCAAAAATATTCTTATTTAAACCCATTGAAGTATATAAACCTAGATTACAATAAAGCAAAGGGATACCATTCTTGAATAGTAATTTAAAATACATTATAAAAATGCCCATCACTCAAAACAATATAAATAAACTATAATCTCAATTAGAAGTACAAAAGTTCTTTAAAAGTTGTTTGGAAAGAGTGAAATTTAAAAGGCAAAATAATCTGAATGTCCATGTGGAAGAATGAGTGCCCAAAGTACCTAAAAATTATATGAACCAGAGAAATCATGGGACATAATTAATTTCTAGAAATTCAGATCTATAATTTAGCCTGATGCTGGAAATAATAAGGTATTAACATAGAAAGAGACAAATATATGTGTGGAAAGAAATGTATCTGTGTATACACAGAAAATTAAGATGTAATGAAGAATGGTACTTTAATTCAGTAGAGGAAGAATGATTTATTCATGAAATGTGCTTTCACAACTGGCTATCCATCTGGATAAACAGCAATTTTGGACACCCCACTCCACAAGATAAATAGAAATAAATTCCAGATGGGCAAAAGGTTAAATTTTTTAAATCTAAATAAAATCTGATAAGAGAATTTAGAAGAATGTTTTTATAACTTCCAGGTAAAGAAGAGTAATTTAAGCAATTCAAAAACTCAGAGCCATAAAAGAAAAGAGAAATCTAAATTCATAAAGATATTCTTTTTGTGGTGAAGTATACCAAAAACGAAGTCAAATGACAGATGATAGACTGGAAGAAAAAGTTACAACACGTATGGCAAAAAAAGAATACTAGCCATGATATTATAAAATACCTACAATTAGTGAGCAAAAGTCAAGTGTCCCAAAAGAAAAATGTTCAAAGAATATGAATAGGCAATTGACAGGAGGGGAAATTCAAAAGGCCAATCAACATATGAAGGAATGCTTTATTTCATTAATATCAATGTGGTTCTACTTTTTGCCCATCAGATTGACAAACATTTAATAAGTGCTGGTGAGTACATGAAGGAGAACACTCTCACACATTGATGGTGGGATTGTTTATTGGTATACACCTTAAAAAAGTAATATGGAAATATGAATTTCAAATGAAAAAGTACATCCCTTCTTTCCTAGCAATTCCAATTCAGAGAATCTTTTCTATCAAAGTGAAAGCACTAGTATTTAGTTATATATGAATTCATATATAAGTGAATATTTATTTTAGCATAGAGTAGCAAAAAACTGCAATCACCCTGAATGCTAATAAATAGGAACACCGTTAAATAAAGTATGTTTCATCCATATTAAGAAATATCACACCACTAATAAAAAAGAGTGACTTTGGGCTTTATGAGGTGACCCGTAACAATGTCTATGATGTCTAATGTTGAGTGGGAAAAGCTAGCTCTAGAGAAATGCCTATAGAATGATTGGACTTATATAAAACTAAGCAATGACAAAAATGTCCTCTGCATGTGAATTTACACTTATCAATTATAGGAAGAAGGGTAAGGAAGGGTAAAAACCTGTGAGAAATAGGCTTATCTTAGTGAGATGAGCATGAGGTAATAAATACCAAGAAGGTAGCAAAATGGAAATATTTTGATGGTATAATGTTTTACAATATATAAACTATCGAATTCTATTTTATTACAACTTAGTACAGTTGTGTATACTTGCAAAAGTATTGAAGGGTTCTTGGTATAAATGAAAACATAAATTGGCAATATCTATCAAAATTACTTATGCATTTACGTGTAATCTGGCAATCTCTTTTCTAAGAATCTACCCCAAAATACATTGGTACAAGTATAAAGTGACATACACATAAGATTATTGTGACATTATATGCAATGACAAAAATAGTAAATAACCCACCTATAGATTCTTATAATGAACAGCAAAAGAAATGAAGGAATGATATATACAAAAAGGCAGAGTGATCTGTAGGATATTTCATTAAGTGAACGTTGTATTCTTCAGAATAAGTATAAGTATGTCCCAAACATTGCAGGGGATATACTTATACTTTTTTTTCTTTTTGAGATGGAGTCTCACTCTGTCACCCAGGCTGGAGTGCAGTGGCGTGATCTTGGCTCACTGCAACCTCCACCTCCCGGGTTCAAGCCATTCTTCTGCCTCAGCCTCCTGAGTAGCTGGGATTACAGGCATGCGCCACCACATCTGGCTAATTTTTGTATTTTTAATAGAGACGGTATTTCACCAGTTTGGCCAGGCTTGTCTCAAACGCCTGACCTTGTGATTCATCCTCCTCGGCCTCCCAAAGTGTACTTATACTTTTGAAAAAATCATTGTTTAACTGAAATCCAAATTAGTAGATATCCGGCATTTGTATTTGCTAAATCTAACAGCCTTGTTTGGGGAGAAGACTCTGAAATGGAGTTTAGTGTGCAGAATGTTGGAAAGCAGCACTCCTGGGATCAACACCTGTGAAGGCAGGAAAAGGAAGCAGGATTGGGCAAAGGGAGAATTGCACTGCAATGGAAGCCTGAGCAACAACTTTGGGTGACCCACGAGGGGTTCTGGTGCTGCACTTGCTTATCAGAGGGTCCTCTACTGCACTGAAATGAGTAGACTTTGATAGCTTCCTTCTTCGCTACTCAGTCGGTCATTGGATATGGTCAAGACAACTCTCTGTGGCTGAAATGCCCTTGAAGGGGCTGACAGCAGAAGACCATCTCCTTATAGCTTCCCCAGCAGCTTAGCCAAAAATTTCTTTACTGAGGAGGAGTCTGGGTAACTAATTTCCTTGTCCATTACAGAGAAGAAAGCAAAGTGCAAAAAAAAAAAAAAAAAAAAAAAAAAGGGTGTAATGCATGCTATGCATGCTACCTTTGATTTTCAAGGTGTAAAATATAATGTACTGTATTTGTTGCCTATGTTTATAAAAATAAATACTAAGAATACATTAAAGTTAATAAAAATGATTAATAATGTTAAAAAAAGGGAATAAGGCAATGGAAGTGAAACATCTCTCAGTGTACTTTGTTAAATGCTTTTGATTTGGGGTGTAATTTTATCATATTAATAAAACAAAAAGTTAAAGCCGAAACAAAAAATGAAGCCCTAAAAGGTTAAATGAAAATAAATACATTTATATAAAGTGTTGGTGGCAAAACAATTCAAAGAAAAAATTATATCAAGACATTCTAGAACAGTGTTTTCACTGCATAACCTTAAGCTGGGTTTATTCTAAGGTCAAAAATTTAAGAACCACAAAATATTTTAAGTTTTGTTCTTAATGATATTATTGTTTTGAGATTAAAGTATGTTTATGTAGGATAAAAAATATTTTTCTAATATTGTTAAAAATCTGAATTTTCAATGGAAGAAAAAAGAGATACAAGTACAAAATCAAAGAATCTGAGTAAAAATCCTGTAACATACTATTTGAATTGAAAATATCAAAAAAACTCATTTTTTAAAAAATAAAGAATTATTTTCTAGTTTTGTGTACTAAAAAGCCCCAAAACAGTGACAAAATGTGCACTAAGTGTTCAGAATGTGATCTCTAAATACCGTTATTTCTAACAGCATCTTGGGGCTCTGTGGAGAATCTGTTGTGTGCTAGAGCAGTGCAGTTCTCATAGCCCAATGTAGTTGTGTTAAAAAATGTAGAAACCAATTCCTTACTCTGAATGTTGGAAGTAAAGCATATTTCTTGCCTTTCCCCTGTAAGCTGTATTTCAGGGTAACCAAGTAAAGCCTGGTGGATGAGGGAAAGTTCTTAAAGAAGAATTCTAGCTAATTAATGTGGAATGAGTGATAGAAAAATTGCCATTTTTCAATCTTACTGAACTGATTCCAGGCAATGGTTATCAACAGATTCCAAAACAATCGGGTGAAAGGCAAATGGACAACTGCATATTTGCAGTTTGCCAAAGAACTGTAGATAGATATAAGGGGGAATTTGTAACTTTACAAGAGAGATATTAGATTGTTGCTTCATGAACCTTCATGTGCCTACTGATGAATCTTCACATTAATAAATGAGGCAACCAGATTTTATGTGCTTCCTGATGTGAGACACTAAAGAGTACATATTGCACATGAACCAAGCTAAACCTGAGTCAAACCAAGTAGCTGGATGTAATGAACAGATTGCAAAAGGTAAGGGGAGAAAAAAAACCAAGTTAAATGGCACTACCAGGAAGAAACTAGACAAATCCAGAATGAGGACATTCTAAGAGAAATTGGGGGGAACAGACCCAATTTCTTCAAGTTAATAGCTTTGGGAGAGAAAAGAGCAGACAGGAAAAAAAGGAGATTTAAAAGACATCAACAGCTAAATCAATTTGTTTATACTGTTTGGGTCTTGAATCACATGAATCTACTATAAAAGGACTTTTCATGGTCAATTGGGGAAATATGATCATAGACCATATTAAATGATGTTTAGGAACTACTGCTAATCTTGTTAGGTGTAATACTGATATTGTGATTATGTGGGAAAATGTCTTCACTTTTTAGGAATACATAGTGAATATTTAGCAATAAAATATCATGGTGTTTAAGATTTGTCTTTTTAAAAGTGATATATGAAATATATATGGAAGATGTAGACAATCTTCATTCTCAAGAATAGGTATATAAAGGTTCAGTTTCTTATTTAAGCACTTTAGTTGTGTCTGCAAAACTTAAATAATAATAAAGAAAATTTATCTGAGATTTGATTTGAATACATATATTTCTTCTCTCTTTCACTTTGGCATATCATCTCTTCTTTAATAGTATCTTTGAGATGCTCTTTAATAATTCTACCCAAACATGTATCTCCTTCCTAACTCAAAAAAATTGATCTCTTAAGCACTCAGGTTACATCAGTGGTTCTCAAATGGGAGCAATTTTGCCTCTTAGGGGATATTTTGCAATATCTGAAGATATTTCTGGTTGCCACAACTGGCGGATGCTACTGGCATTTAGTAAATGTTGAATTAATAAATAAATGTATGAATGAATGAAAACCAGAACAATTTGGTCCAGTGAACCAGGAAAACTTTAATGGATCATGGCTCTCCCTGGATGGCTCTTTTAAAATGTTTGTATTTTTTTCAAGCAGATGGCAATTCTGTACATTAGTAAGCTGATATGTGTTTAGTAATTTAGTTTAAAATGAGAGGTTGAGAGATTGAGAGTGTTGTGTTGTAAAAATTATATCACAGGCCAAAAGTTGTTTGAAATGCTGGGATTCTAGCTGTAAAGTTTTATTTAGTTTGTATTCTGAATTTGTAGTTGGACCAATCTTAACATTTTTCATAACAGGTATTCAAACAGTTCTTACACATAGCTCTTGAACTGTATTATATGAATGTTGAAACCTTTTCCTTTACAGACTTTGAGAAGGGTTAGTTTGAGGGAAAATTTGAGAGAAAGAGTATTCTCAAGTTTGAAAGATAAAGGTTGTTTTACATATTGTTTTATTTTTACTTCTGAGTAAATGAAAATGGTTCTTCCTGTCTTTTCTTATTCTATTCATCCTCTCTTCCTCTCCCATGCTCATCCTCTCGTAGGTAACTTCCCTTCATAACTCCTTCCACTAGGAGATTGGACACGGGGAATCCCAAAGTACAAATCTCTTTATGATTTTAAATAGTTTTTCATCTACATTCTTTGCATTTAATGATTCTGTTTTGAGAGTCATTAACTTTGTAAAATAATTAATTATATATAAAAAGACATACCACTCCAACAGTCCCTAACAGGGTTGATATACATTTGTTACATTTGTTGACCATTCTACTAGGTTAAAAGTGTAGGTATATTTTTATAAGTGTTCTCCCTTAAAAAAAAAAAAAGGAAAAAAAAAAAAAAACAAAAAACGACCTTGTGGTCCTCCTTTTACCTAACAGGTAAAAGCAAAAAGTCATGTTAGAAAATAGCTTTCATTTTCGTAAATGCTATAATTAGTCATTTGAGGACTAAAACCATGGCCGTGACCCCTCATGTTCTTTGAGGTTTCCATGCCCACTTTCTGTATGAATTGGGGTTTTAAGTCCTGGTGTCAGTGCCAATCCTAACTTAGAAATTACATTCTTCCCACTCAGAAATTCCTCCTGGAGTTTCAACAGGAGAAATGATTCTTCATTTTCCGTCCCGAAAACTGTTGTGTAATATTGCTGGCAGAGAGAGGATGATTGGTGCCACTGCAAAGCTAGCTAGATTTCAGTGGAGGTTGAAGCAGTATCTAAATATAGCATGTAAAAAGCCTTAGGCTAACTGTAGATGAAAAGCACTCTAGATATGTAAGGTATTATTACTACTAACGCATTATTATTTTAACTTTGCTACAAGTTACAACGAGCCTATAACATCTGCCCTACAGTATTGCAGTGAGGTATGCTTTCTGCTGTGAATTTTTCACCTCTAACAATTTGTTTTTCTTGTATCAGCACTACCTGTCAATTTTTATTAAGCAAAGTAACTTGAGGCATTTTGAATTTTTTTTACCCTAGACGTCCTTGGTGGGGAGTGAAATGACCAACAAAACCATTGGTTAAGGATGCAATCTTTGAGAGCCACTAAACACAGGAGCAGAAAGCAAGGGCTAAAATAAATTGCCCAGGGCGGAAAACAAATTTGGAAAAATAATCTACACCAGTCACACTGAGTCTCAAACATAATTCAGTTGCTATCTGCTGATTTAATCAATCCTTTTCAGTTAAAAAATAGAAATTGGAGTGTAATATGCATGATGAAAAATTTTAATAAAACACATCAGGATTTTTTCAAATGGGAAATGAAAATGATCTGAAAGTGACCAGTGCAAATTTTAAAACCTCCTGAAAAAGAAAATCAAATGGTATGAAGGCATTAAAGCCTGTTTGCAGTCCTACACATTTATTATAATATAGAACGCTTTAGTTCTTACCTCCTTGGAATCAGAGAGGTAAATACAGTAAATCTGATGACTTGAGGCCAGTCTTTAGTTGAGGTATTTTGATTTTGATCTTCAAGAAGATCAAATAGTTTTGCTCTCCTCTGGACATAAAACTTCTTTGGACATAAGGGGCAAAGAAAAGGGCTTGAAGCACAAATTATTGTAAATCCATTTCCATTGTCATTGGTAAGTAGAAGCACTTGTACCCCTGAATAGCAGGGGCACTGTAACATCTATAAACAAAAGACACAATATGCTCGTCAATAGGTCAGATGCAAAGTATACCTTTCTCTATAAGAATAAATAACAAAATTACTATAAATTACCTTCTCACTGCCGTCTAAAAGTGGTAGACTTCAGATTTTCTGATAAGAATTATATAAAATAAGATTTTTTTCCTTCTATCCAAGTGTTATCCAATAGAGCTTTCTGGCATGATGTAAATGTTCTATATTTGTGCTGTCCAGTAAGGTAGTCACTAGCCACCTGTGGCTTTTACCACTTGAGATATGGTTAATGTGACTGAGAAACCTTCTAATTTGATTTTATTTCAATTAATTTTAATAGCTACATGTGCCAGTGCTGACATATGGGATAGATAATCTAGGCAACAGGGGAATGAATTAACCAAAATGGTAGCAACTGCAAGCCAGATTATGTCCACCTTTCTAAGGAATGTCTAGGCCCATGAACTTTGGTAGACAAGGTAGTATAGAAGAAAAAGCATGGTGTTGTAGTTTCAGCATCTGGGTTCCAGTCCTCTAGTTCTCTCCTTCTGTAAAATAATGGTAATAATACTTACCTTGTGAAATTTTTTGTGAAGATTAACAGAGAAAATGTTCCTATGATATCTAACAAAAGGCCCACCATGTAAGAGGTACTCATCAGATATTAATACTTCCTCATAATCATTATAAATATGTTAAAGATTGAAGACCAAGGTGAAAATTGGGCACAGCTATTAGCCTCAAAACATTTAATTGTTGTAGGTGTGGATGGAATCCTGGGAAACCAGCCAAAATGTGGAAACTTACTCAGAGGTTGGATTTATTCCATTCATTCATTCAATATAAATTGAAATGCCGGGTTGCATGCAGCACTCTGCTAAGCTGTGACAATGGGGGGCACCAAGAATATTACCCACCCTTGAGTTGTCTTGTTGTGTAGCCCAGGACAGTCTGTGATTGGGTGAGTTGGGAGGTTGCAGCAATAATCTGAAGATTTTGACTAATGGCATGACCTCCATGATGATGGATGTCAAACTCAGAGTCCCTTCATAATTACCTGATTAGTGGCAATAACTCACTATATCACCTTTTCTACATTCTTGTCCATTATTTATTTTAAGCTCCTAAAGTACAGATATGTCATCTTAACTTTACTTAAACAGTGATAGAGTTGTTATGTTTTTTGAAAAGTTCCTGTGGATGCTGGTAAAGATTAACAACTGTCAGATAATGCTTGAAGAGCACTATTAATAGTCTCTTTCCAACAGTGTCTTTTCATCCTGAGTTTTGGACTAGCAACGTACTGCCCAGGACAAATCAGGTAGGCTTTTGAACAAACATCCCAACTCAGGGTCACAAATCTGCAAGAGCTAGGAGAGTTCTTCGCTGTGGGGAATCACACTGGCTGCTTGCCTCCATGCTTTGGGAGCAGGATAGCATAATACTGTTGGCAAGAGCGTTTTGAAGCCTTCTGGAAAACATGAGTGAAAATCGCAGCCTTATGCTATCAGGTCAACAAATTTAATCCAAGCCAGACATACAATGACAGAAGCTCCACTCATTATCAAGGTCCCTGGCACACCCTAGTGTCCATCTCAAAGTCAACAGCTCTACCTAGCTCTCTGATTTCAAGGGGGGAGTTGGGTTAGAAACCACTATTATTCCCCATCTGGTTTACTAGAGACAAAAATGAAATGACTAGAGACAGAAAATGTGCTGTCCAGGTTATATCTCATTTACAAAGAGATTTAACTTAGTTTTCAAGTATATAAAATGAAAAAAAATAATTTCACTTGAACTTTAATGCATAGAATATTTGATAAGTGAGGATTACAGATCACATATTGCCCTCTGATATCAACAATTCTAACTAGAGTGACTGCAGGGATTAGGCTATGCTACAGCTCATGTTAAGTTTTTGGCAGATGGAGGATCTGGATGTGTCAGTAAAGCCCAATGTAATTAAAAAATAATTTCTGAAATTTGGAGCAGCAATGGTTATTAATTGAATCAAATGCTAATTTCTCAGACAAAGTTCCAGGGGAGGTACATGAGGGCAGTTTTATTTGCTAGACCTTTTTCTTTAAGGAAGGTGGCTTGGAAGAAAATGTCCAAACGAGTTTTACATTTAATGAAAAAAAATGACACACAAGAAAATCCAGGCATGAGGCAGTTGATTTCTCAGTTGGGATGTATTTCAGGAAAAGATGGCATTGTGCCTTCCCCATCAGGACTTGGTAATCATTCCACTATTCATGAACAGATGCCTTGGTCAGATCCCCAAGTGTAAGTGAATTCATTAAAAGATCTAGGGAATTGAGGTATTAATTCTAAATTATTACATATTATAGATTTTCTGGAAACAAGTAGGGGGACATGGCGAGGAGAGGAAATAGTAGAGACTATATTTAACTCTTGGCCAGAAATTGGTCTCATGAGACCACCAAAAGAGCACTTTTTAGCATGATAAGTTTTCTTTTTAAAAAGGATTTAAGCAGTTATTGTCACAGTGTAGAAGGTTGATATAAGGCAAAGTAGAATTATTAATGTTGCATACCATATATGGAAACCCTGGAAATAATCTATTGGATGGAAGAGAGTGCACAAATCATTTTGTTCTTTGTATACTTTATAAAGGAACTCTTCTGATATCACTTTTTTTGTGAAGGAGAGTCTGTCCTGTAGAATGCATGCAATGATGGTGTTTGTAATAGTACGTAGTTCTCTAACTATATTGTGGCATATTTTTGAAATTTAGGCTTAGTTGCTCTCTTTCCAGATTTTTATTTTTTCACTCAGACAATTTGGCACTGGTTGATGTGTGGGTGGATATATTTTCTCACCTGCACAATTAACTTGAAGTTATTTTTGGAATCGTTTTCATTTTCAGCTATTATGATTATACCATACTTGGGGAAAATGCTGTTGAATTTGAGTTAAGATATTCTGAATATCTAAGGGCAAAATGTAACAATCAGGTCACACAGAGAACTTCAAAATAGCAATTGAAATTGTTTTTATCAAGCATAAAGTTTTTGATTACACAATTCTTATGGATAATTCCATCATAACACTCCTACAGGGGCTGTATTAAATGTTCTACCTACCTCTCAAATGACTTAATGTCATCACAAATAGGAGTTACTTGAATTGCCTTCATGAAATTTTACTGTAGAACATGATTGAAATGGATTATAAAATATACTTTATTTCTATAATAAAATCTTGGCTTAACATTTGCTACTTTTGAACCCGTTTTTTGTTTGTTTTGGTTTTGTTTGTTTGTTAATCTCCCATCCCCTGCACTGCTGAAACAATGATGTGATGGACGCTTTTTTGATACATTGGTCAACAAACAGGAAATATGGTTCTTAGTGGTTGTGCAGACCATTTGAGGAGAAGTTTAAGACTCTGAGGAGATGCATATATAGATGTCTGCTTGCTCACATTTTTGTGGTAAAGCAGGAGTGAGCAAACTGTAACCTGTAGGCCAAATCCAGCCCAGCATTTGTTTTTGTAAATAAATTTTAATTAGAACATAGACTTCTAAGTTTATGTATTATCTGTGTCTGCTTTTACACTAAAATAATAAAGTTGAGTGATTTTGACATAGATCATTTGGGCTTTGAAGCCTAAAATAATTACTATTTGGTCCTTTGCAAAAAAGTTTTCCAACCCTTCTCTAAAAAAAAAAAAAAAACAGTTGTTTGCATGTTTCTTTTGAATTTTCTCTTTTAAGAAAAAACGTGATGAATGCTATAGATTGACTATAATCCAAAATATAATCCAAACCTCTTGTCCATTGCTATTTCTACAATATAGTCTGGAAAAATCTACATGCTCACTTCTCAATTTCCTTTTTAGTTAAGGGCAGCCATATGACTCAGTTCCAGTCTTTGCTATATGAATGAAAGATGGCTGTGGAATTATGGGAAAATGCCAGGCTAACATCATCCCATGCTTATTTGCTTGCCTTGAATATGAACATGATGCCTTTAGTTGGGGAACAGCTACCTTGAATCATGTAGGAATGCCTGAGGAAATAGCAGAGATATCAGCGCTAATATCTTTGATTTTTGTTAATTGCAGTCACAAGTAAGTTTCTATGGTTTGGATGTGGTTTGTCCCCACCAAAACCCATGTTGAAATTTGATCCTTAATGTGGCAGTGTTGGGAGGTGGGGTCTAGAGGGAGGTATTTGGATCATGGGGGCAAATCTCTCATGAATAAGTTAATACTCTCCCTTGGGGTGAGTGAGTTCTAACTCTCAAGGAACGAATTAGTTCCTGAGAAAGCAGGTTGTTAAAAAGAATCTAGCTTCCTCAGTATCTCTCTTGCTTCCTCTTTTGCCATGGGACCTCTTTGCACATACCCATTCCCTTTCTGTTTCTTCAATGAGTTGAAGCAGCACAAGGCCCTCACCAGATGCAGCTGCCCAACCTTGAACTTTCCAGCCATCAGAATTGTTAGAAAAATAAACCTCTTTCCTTTATAAACAACCCAGTCTCAGGTATTCTGTTATAGCAGCAGTAAATGGACTAAAACATAAGCCTGTGTAGTGTAAAATGGTAACTTGAAATTTTATAAATCTCAATTTTTTCTTGGCAAGGAAGAAGATAGGGAGGGAGAGTTGCCAAAAACTCAGTTTAAAATAAAAATAGATGGTCTGAATATTCTATATAAACATGTTGTGCTAAATTATGACTATTCTCTCTAAATGGGATGTAGTTCTCTTGATCTTCTCCTAACCTCTTAATCTTCATTAACTTGTTTAACATCTATTTATTATTGAGGTCTATGCTGTAGTCTGTAAAGATGGCTACCAACAATTTTTTCCCTCCCTGTTTACTCACAGAGTACTGTCTATTTGCCTTCCACTTGTATACAGACTGGCCTTTGTGACTTGCTTTGACCAATTAAATATAGCTGATGTGACATCTTGAGACATCTGAGGTCAAGGCCTTAAGAAGACTGGTATTTTTTTCTAGATGCTAAGAGAAGAAAGTGATTCAAGGAGGAGGGTGTAATCAGCTTCATCAAATGCTGCTGGCAAGTCAAGTAGGATGAGGACCAGGAAGTGGTCACTGGGAATACCAATGTGGATATTATTTCGATTTGGTAGATAGCAATCTGAGTGGAGCATTTGGAGCAAAATCCTGGTTAAGGTAGATTTAAGAAAGAATTGGAAGAAAGAAATTAGAGACAATGAGTATAAATAACTCTTTCTTCTCTTGCTAGAAATCCAAGAGCAACAGAGCAATGACTGAAGGAAGGTGCTGATAAATCACAAGAGCATTTTTTTTCAAGGTGGTAGAAATAGCATCAGCTTATCTAAATGCTATAATACACTTCTGAACCTTAACCTATAATTTAAAGACAGTACAGACTTGTTGTGAAAACAGGATTTCTAAAACAATGTTAATCCTTACCACATAATATCTTGGCAAAAATTGTCTACCTTGTGTTTCAATTTCATCATTTGTAATATGAATTAAAATAACCACTTTACAGAGGAATTGGCCTGGTAAAATATTTTATTTAAGGTTTTAATTTTGACAGTTCTCATTGTTCCATATTCTTCCATTTGCAACTTGGTAGAAAATATCAGAATTGAATCCAACAAATAATGATTTCAGTAAACGTATTAGGCCATTCTTACATTACTGTAAAGAAAATCTGAGACTGGATAATTTATGAAAAGAGAGGTTTAATTGGCTCATGGTTCTGCAGGCTGTCTAGGATGCAGAGCAGCATCTGCTTCTGGGGAGGCCTCAACAAGCTTCCAATCATGGCAGAAGGCAAAGGGGGAGCAGGCACATCACATGGCAAAAGCAGGAGCAAGAGAGAAAGAGGATGGGGGAGGATGTACCACACACTTAAATGACCAGATCTTGTAAGAACTCACTCAGTATCACAACGGCAACACTAAGCCATGAGGGATCCATCCCCATGACCCACTTACCTCCCCACCAGGCCCCACATCCATCACCTCCACCATTAGGGCTTATGATTCAACATGAGATTTTGGCAGGGACATATATCCAAACTATGTCAATAAATACAATTTTTTTTCACAGAAAATAGTAAGGCATAAAATTTGAAAATAAATCTTTAGTCTTGTAATTTTCAAAAAATTGGAGGGATGTATAAGTTAAAAGGGGAAAGAGGGTGTATGTGTAGGAGATTAAAACATTATAAACAAAAATTTTTAAGTGTTTGTTGCCTATAATATTCCAGCCAGATATTTTGTTGACAAATTCATGTTAAGGTGACCCTATTGTGTCATTAGAATTTATGAAAAATATGTCACCGCATTTCATCATGGCCAGACCATATGTTGGGAAGAGGGACTAGTGGTGATTTAGAGAGAAAAGACGAAGAACTGTGGCATCAGAATCCCCTCACCTCTGCAGCTGAGACTATATGCCCTAGGAATTACATATGTTTATGCTGTTGCTATTTTGCTTAAGATCATCTCTAAAAACTGTAGTTTAGAAAAGCAAATCTCTATTGCTCTTATGACAAAAATGTAGATGTGAAGTGTAATGTAGGAATGGATAAATGAGTAGAATATTTTGGACTTAAAAGGCTCAAATGATTGGAGTAAATATTTATAATCATTCTGATGCAGTCTTTACAATCATGCCCTTTATGACATAATATTTGGTTGTATTTTGTATACAATTTCAGGTTCATTTCATGTTGGCACCTATTTTCTGGGTTCTCAAGGGTACAACATGTGTTTTAGCCTGGTGCCAGTAATATTTTTATATGGTCTCTTTCTTGGTACTTGTAGGAAAATTATTCTTGTAATTGGAAGGCAGAAGTTGTCTGTAGTCCAATTATATGTGCATAATTGTTTGTGTTCACTATAACCAATGTTTGATTGTCAGTAGTATAGAGGGCAATGTCTTGGTTTTTCCTATTTTAATATTAATTAAATTTCCTTCTAATAAAGGGAGGTGGGAATAAAGCTTCATGTTTTTGTCAGACTCATTTGTTTCAATCTCCTGGTGTTAAACAAAATGCATCTGTTGAAAAAGAATGGGAGTTTGGTTATACAATTAAACTTGCTCCTTATTTTCATTATATGAAGGCAAATTACTGATGCATCATGGCAATATCTATAGTAGGAATTTGATAAATTTTGTATAAAATAAAGTTGTATTTTCACTTCTGAATAGATTCATGCAACAATATTTATAAGATTTGTTGCTTGACCCTTATTAAATGCCAAATACTCCCATGTTATGTCATGAGAACTCTACTCTATTTTCATGGTGAGACAAGCCCATCTGCTCATAAATGGACACCTTCCTATGTCCAACAATAGAAGGGGATGGGTACCCCGCCTAGCCCTAGACCAATTGGAAATTTATATAATTTTGTTCCTTGAACCTTCTTTTTTTCTTTTCGAAAACTTAAACAGGACTAAAAACTATTTAAACAACATTGTCCATAACTGTTCATAGTAATCATAATAATGATTCTGATTTTTAGACATTTACTCTGTGACAAACACTGCACAAAGTTTTTCCATGCTTTATCTCATTCACATCTCACCACTCTATCCCCCAGGAGGTAAGCACTATTTTATCTCAATGAATTTGAGGCTCAGAGAGTTTATTTAACTTGGCCAGGATCACATAGTTAGGAAGTTGCAGAAGGCACAAGCCTGGCTTTACCGGACTCCAAAGCCCCTGCAAGTAAACAATGTGCAGGTGGTCCCCCTCTCAAGGAAAGATTCAATAATGGCAGACCTCAGGACTTTGCAGCCTCGTAGTTGGTTGCTCTGTTTATTTATAAGGCTCACCCTAGGCAAGGCCTACTTTAGAAGACCGTGGTTCTCTCTCCACCACTAGCCTCACAGAGTCACTCTGAAGAATGCAGTAAGGCTGAAGAGTTAAAAGTGGGGGCTCCAGCATCAGTCAGGCCTCTGTGTGAATTCAGTCTCTACCACTGGCTTTGTGACTCCAACTAAAAGACCTAACTCTGGCATCCCCATCTATAAAGTAGAAATAATGACAATATTGACCCTCCAGAGTTGTTGAAGGATGAAATGGGATAAAACTTGTGATAATTTTCACTTGGTACTTGGTACTACCTTCGACTCAGGCCAGATATTGATGTTGCCATACCAAGCAGATGTAAGATTGAACAAGGAGAGTTCAACTGGCAGAAGGCACGGGCAGTAAGGGGTGGCAGAGAAAAAGAAGTTTTGGAGCCAGGCAGATTTTAATTCACATTGCAAAGCTATTTTTGCACACTTTGGGATCTCCAATGAATATTTTGTTCAGAAAAAGCAATTCCTATCTCTTTCTGAAGAAATATGATCAGAGCAGAAATGGAATACGGACTAATTAGAATGTTTTTGATTAAAAGCTTAAATGTCTGAATATGATCATGATACTTTCTTCAGTAGTATGCCATTTTACGGCCTGTATTATAATATTTTGTGTAACTGTTTATGTTCACATATTATTGGCACATGTTTCTGCATTCTCAAAAGCTGATACAGCAGTGTTTAATTCACATCACAAAACTCAACTTGCAATGTTTTTGCCTTTGGGCAAGTCCATAAAACTCTATGAGCCTCCATTTTCTCACATAAAATTGGGCTATTAATATGAGACAGTATATATAAAGTGCTTTGTACGATGCTTAACACCTCAGTTGATTTCAACACATGGTGGTTGTTTTACTACTTTTCATAAAATCTCCATCACTTGTTTATGAATTCATTCAACAAGTGGTTTGGGTGCCTCTTACATGCCATGAGCAATGCTACAGGTTGGGGAGATAATCCCTGCAGTGGTAGTACTTGCTTTCTGGAGAAGGAGACACATGAATAAATAAACTAATAGAATAAAAGAACTACAGAAGGTTTGCGATAAAAGCTTCTAGAAAAACAAACTGCAAAAGAGAATTCAGTGCTCATTCTCTAAAGAAATGAGACTAAGGCTGAAGTTTGGAGGATGGCAAGGGGTGGGCCAGGCAAAAAGTGGAGGACACATCAGGTGCAAAGGTCTGGAGGTGGAAATAAACTTCGCTGTTCTGTCTCCAAGCAGAGCAAACTCATAAGGCAGAGGCAGGGGTGGAGCTCAGACAGGTGGTCTGGGGCCGGCCAGAGCACGGTTTGCTGAAGAGTTGGACTTCTTACTCTACATATATGGAAGCATCATTTATGCATTTTAAGTTGGGAAGTGACATGATTCGATTTTTAAACAGACGACTCTGGCAGCTATGTGGAGAATGGATGAGAGGGAGGCAGATGCGCAAGTGTCAGACAAGAGGCTCTTTCCGGTGAGCCCAGGTGAAGGGTAGTAGTGCCTTGGGTTCCAGCAGTAACAGTACAATGGACAGGAACTGTTGAGAGCTCTTTCAAGGTTAAACTAACAGGACTCCCTGATGGATTGGCTCTGGGAGTGGTGAAGGAGCAGCAGCCACTGAATCAACACAGAGACTCATTTCTGATCACAGATTTTGCTACCGATAGAAGCGATGGCTATTGATTATCGTGTGAGAGAAATGCCCGACTAAATGTCAAGGGTGTTAGGTCAACTTGGATGTGTGAAGAGTGGGAGTGGCTTGGTGATATTATTTGGGTAGATCCTGGCATTTTTCTAGTATTGTCTAGGTAATAGCTCCCAATTTCTCTTTGTGTGGTCTTGACGTGCCATATTGGAGCCAAAAGGAAAAATGTTTGCCCCATATGCACTTACTGACACCTCCTCCCATGGTTTGGGCCAAGTGGACAAAGTTAAGAGAAGCTCTACAATAAAGACTCATCATGACATGGCAGTTCCAGGACCAGAAGAGAGGGAATTATGGAGAATTACTGTTGAATATACACAGAGCTGCAGTTTGCGAATATGAAAAATTTCTAGACATGGACAGGTAATGGTTGTGCAACAATGTGCCTGTACTTATTGCCACTGAACTGTACCTTTAACAATGATTAAAATGGTAAACTCTATGTTACATATATTCCACGACAATAAATAATGCAAGAAAAAACTATACATAAAATCTCGTCCAAACTTTTCAGACATCAACATCAATCCTTATAAACCAATCCATCATGGGACACAAAGACTGCTGGGGTCCAGGAACCATGAGCGGATTGAAAAATAATGATTCTCATTGTACAAAATGCAGCATTGTAAAACAAACAGCCAGCAACAGCCAGTCTGTACTTCACATTTTGACATTTTGTTCATAATTAGTTTTTGTCCATTACTTTATATTTTTTTGAAATTGTGCATTAAAATATGATTTATCTTCAAAGCTAGGTTTTTGGTGCTCTCTTAAATTTTGTGCCAAAGACACAAAATGTATTTCCAAGTATCATCTTTTTGTTTCTGGTTTCAGAACCATCCCCCACCTGCTTAGCAGCTTTGCTGTGGGCCAGGCATCTCTCAGAAACATACCTTTTCTCAGGCCCACCCTGGGGAATAAGACACGCTGGTCCCTGTTGCTCTTGAGCCTCTCTAATCCTGCCAAAGGTCTCTATTGTCCCCTCCATTCCACTCTTCTCTCCTCCTTCAGGATGCAAGTCAAGGTAGGGAGGAATAAGAACCTACTCACTGCATCTGAGTTCTCCTCTCCTCTCCTTTGCTCTCTCTCTTTTTTTGTGTGTGTGTGTTGTTGCTATTGTACATGCCTGTGCCTCTAACCTACCCATAAGAGATGTTTACTTCTACTCTGTGTGGCAAAAAAGTGACATTAGCCCAGTCTATGGTTTGGATTCTGTGCAGTAAAACTCCTTTATTTTTCGCATAAAGTGCCTAGTTTTTCCCTAAATTCTAAACTATTTTGTTGAAAGCACTTTGACTTTCCAGTTATTACTCCTGCCACAGTTTTACAAAATCTTGCCTTACATAAGGCAAGCTAGAAGTACATTCTATTCAGAAATGTACTTGAGGGCTTGCTGTAGACTTTTTGTGACACCCCCACCCCAACAAAGCAGCTACTGCTTGGGGAAGAATAATGGGTTTAAGAACATGGAGTGACAGGGACAGTCACATAGTATATCTAAGATCATCATCCAACCAGGTAAGATTAAATAAACTCATGGTGAGTTTATTCCAACTCACCCAGGCTGGAGTGCAGTGGCACCATCTTGGCTCACTTCAACCTGGGTTAGGAATCAATGGTCTAAGTTCTAGCTGTGATTACCCCCAGGAAGGGCCGAGAGCTTCATGAAGAGATTGCATTGTGTGGTACTTAAGGGCACGAGCTTGGAAACCAGACAACCTGGGTCTGAACCTTAGCTCATCCAACCCTTCCTATGAGAAACTGGGGTGTTAATTCATGCCTCTAAGCCCATTTTCTCTTTTTAAAACTTCACTAATAATTATAATCCCCAGCTTACAAGGTGCCTAGCTCATGAGAACACTAAGTTCATCCAAGCCATTTTCCTCACCTTTAAAATTTGATCTCAAGTACCAAGGATTAAACAAGAGGATGAAGGTGTGGGCACAGTGACTGGCATATAATAAGTGTTCAATAAATGATGATTCTTAATTTCTCCACAGATGAAAGAAAAAAGAATATCTTCCATGGTTGACTTATACTTTGTTAGAAGACTGATGCAATGCTATAAATATGACATGTTACAATATGAAATACTATTAATATATACAATAAAGGGCTAGATCAATGTAAGGGATTCTTCTACAATGATTTTCAAATATCATTCAGTGACTAATAATCAATTGTAAAGCACTCAAGAAATCAAATCCTTTAATGTTCTTCAGTCATGTCTAATGTCCTGTGATTATTGCAGAGGTCCACAAGCCTTTTTGGTAATAATTCATGTGTTTACCCATTCAGCAAATATTTGAGGAGTGCACACTATGTAGCATACAGGGTTCTGACATTGTTCTAGGGATACAGCAGTAAGTTAAAAAGCCAAAATATTTTAACTTTAGATAAAGTAACTGCGAAATATCTATAACCAACCAAATTAAGGTTTCATGTGGGCAGCTGAATATATGATTCTAGAGTGTAGAAAGAGCGAAGTCTGGCTTAGAAATATAAATTCAGGGGAAATCAGAGTATATATGTTACTTACATAAGGCAAGCTAGAAGGCATCTTAAAATTTGATCCTAATCTTTTCCAGGTCCAAAACGCTGATTTATTTTTTCTTACAAGGAGCAGGAATGCAAAGACATCATCTCCAGTTATTGTGTTGGGAATACAGTGTTGGGGAAGTGTTGGGGAAGACAGAGTTTGGGAAGGAAGGCAAAAGTCACTTAGGAGATCTCAGAAAGATAATCAAAGGAAAATTTTACTGCTTGTTTATCTTTCTAAAATGTAAGTTAGCTTTCAAGGGAAAAGTACATTTTATAAACTTGACAAATGCTTAGTGGGTCCTTTACTTGGACTGTGGATCCTTATATAAATTCAGAAAACAACAAAAAAGAATTTCAGATTGTTACATGTACTGTTTAATAGATAATGTAATAAAGAAGGAAACAGCAGTCACCCTAAGTTCTATCACTAAAAGATCATGACTATTATAAAATTGAGATATTTTCTCAGCTTCCTTTTCATATGTGATAGCTATCACTTTAATCAAGATTTGAGTATTACTATATATTAAGTTTTGAGCTCCATTTTAGGATCACTAGTATATCCAAGATTCTTCATAGGTTCCATAATCTTCTTTTTGTTTTTTTGAGACAGGGTCTCACTCCATCACCCAGGCTGGAGTGCAGTGGCGCCATCTTGGCTCACTTCAACCTCTGGCTTCCAGGTCCAGGTAATCCTTCCACTCAGCCTCCCGAGTAGCTGGGGCCACAGGTGCACATCACTATGCCTGGTTAATATCATAATATTCTGTAGAAAAAGAATTTTTAGCATTTGGTGAATGTTTGACTAAGGGGACATACAATGTTCTATTGAAGACTGAAGTTGTGTCCACTTTTGGATTTTGGATTAACAATATGTGTGTGTGTGTGTGTGTGTGTGTGTGTGTATGATTATATTTTTATTTCATTTAATTTCCTTAGAAAAAATCCTAAAAGTAAAATTACTAGATTAAAAGGTATAAATATCTTAATATGTATGATCTAATTACCTTAAAAAACATGCTGCTAATTTACACTCTCAACATCAGGAAAAGAGAACTCATCTCAGAATTCACACTGAAACATTGGTTATTACTTGCTGATATATTAGACAAACTATAACACAATCCTTTATTTGTACATTTCATTATGAAAATGTTAAGTGTGCCTATTAATTCTGACTTTCTTAGCTTTTCTAACATCCTAGCAGATATTAATAATGTTATCTGTTCATTTATACTAGTTATGTATTCTATTTTTTCTTATTGAGTCATCTTGAATTTCCAAAACGATTTTGAATAATAATGGTCACAGCGGCCAGTGTCTAGAAGCAACATTTCTGGAAGCAAATCTGTGGTATGCAGCAATTCCATCAGAGCAACTTGGGAGAAAAGTACATGAGTTATAAAGCAGATATTGAAAGAAAAATATAAAATTGTACATGTCTATGGGTGGTTTAAATATGTTTGCCACTTGAAAAGAAACAGCAATATTTACTCATATTGGCTTTATTCTAGACTTATTTTTGCTGATCTCCTTTGAGAATGAATAAGGTTTCCTGTATATTTTTGGACTAAAGCAAATTAAAGACTTTTCATCCAAAATGGATTCAAAATAATTTTGTGGATCATATCTTAACATGTATTTCTAGCTGTCTCCATAATTTAGAAAAACTGGTTGCTTTAACAAATCAGCATAAAAATTTCTAAAGTGCTGTATTCTTTTTTAACAACCCAAATAAACATAGTACATTCTTATTACTAATTTTGTTCTGAATAGCACACATCTTTGTGTTCTTTAACTAAACTATGTGTTTGACCAGTTTAAGTAGATAGAAGATATTTCTGAAGCTCTTTTTCATATTAAAAGAATTCATTATGAAATAGCTTTTATATGACCTGAAGTTGCTCTTCATAATTTTTGGAATCCTAAAGATGTCCTGTAAATTTTATACTTCATCCCTCCAAATTTGACTTTCACTTCATCAACCAGATAGGGAGTGTGTGGTAGAAAATGTAAATGCTCGATGTTCTTCTGAGACACACATAAATATAGATTTGTTGGAATTACTACAGCTATCTGTCAGCCTCATGGCTTTTGGAGCCAAAATTCCCTAATTCCAAAATTATGAACATGTGACAAAATGTGGTTTTATATTGCTAGAACTTTCATATACACAAGTTAATAGACTGAAAAAATGGACTTGGGCTAATGAGAAGGATATCTTAATTCATCCTTTAGCAATCATTTGAAAATGTAACTCTTAGACTCATTCTGTTTTAGAGCTAGAAGCATCTGAAAGCAAACACATGAATCTTGCATTTTTAGTCAGAGAAATTTACAATGGAAATGGAGACAGAGATGTTTTTACTGGGAGTAAGCAGCCACCCCATATTTCCTCCCCTCCTCTTTTCTCCTTTTGCTGGTTGGCAAGCCCACCTACTCATATTCCACAACATCCTCGGTGTTTATTTTTGTTTTAGAGGCAGACTTTGTAATAGGACACACTAGTGGGCAAATTCCAGATGTATACTCCTAAGCAAATTGTTTAAATGATCTGAATCCAAGTTTCCTCATCTGTAACATGGGGTAGAAATTGGGAAGGGGGAGGGTCACAAAAGTACCAAATTCATTGGGTTATCATGTGAATAAACTGTATTTAAGAGCCTGATATAATGCCAGTGGACGTAGAGGTGATTGTTGACTGGGCGAAGTGGCCCATGCCTGTAATACCAGCGCTTTGGAGGGTGAGGTGGGTGGATCACTTGAGGCCAGGAGTTTGAGACCAGCCTGGCCAACATAGCGAAACACTGTCTCTACTAAAATCACACAAATTAGCCAGGCATGGTGTTATGCACCTGTAATTCCAGCTACTCAGGAGGCTGAGGCACAAGAATCTTTTGAAGCCGGGAGGTAGAGGTTATGGTGACCTGAGATCACACCACTGCACTCCAGCCTGGGTGACAGAGCAAGACCCTGTCTCAGAAAAATAATAATAAATAAAAGAAAGAAAGAATACAAAAGTAGAGGTGGTTGTCACTCAGAATCTCAAAAAAGAATTTATAATCATTTTATAGTACAGTTTAAGATTAATGCCAATATGTTATCCACTAATATAATATTATATGCTGCTCTGTTAGTCTTTATTCCTTTTCTTTCCCTCTTTTCATTTCCTTCATTCTTGCTTACACTAGTAATTTATGTAATAGATGTTTTGTTTTTTCTCATGGACAAAGGTTTATCTTTCATTACAAATTAGACTCCATATTAACAGAGGTTTTTCTGGATAGTGTTTCATATCATTACATAATACAAGATAGAAGAGTTAAAGTGAAGAGCTACAACTCCTTTTCAAATTAGCTAATAACTTGGGCAAATACTGAATTTAACAAGGATGAAGACATTCTACATGATCCAAGAATGCAAGTTTCAATTTAGGCCTTTACCTTACTCTTGCATAAGACAATTGCTAGCACTTAAGGTTAAAGTCGCATGAATGTTCTTTGGATAAAATACAATCCCTGG
This sequence comes from Piliocolobus tephrosceles, assembly GCF_002776525.5. Classification (NCBI taxonomy): domain Eukaryota; kingdom Metazoa; phylum Chordata; class Mammalia; order Primates; family Cercopithecidae; genus Piliocolobus; species Piliocolobus tephrosceles. The sequence continues at coordinate 65,958,586 of NC_045435.1, read as the reverse complement.
TAATTTGAATGAAATAATTTAGTGATTATTCTCTTAAAATAATATGAAAATGATGAATAAGTACAAATCAATTTATTTTTTAAGAAAAAATTATTCACTACCAATTTCCAATTCTACTTTTTCCATAACTTTGTTTTATTTTTTTCTGGATTTTTTTCTATTTATTTTTACCTTTTGCAATTCAAAAACGTTATTGAAAACGCGGTTAAGATTTAGACTAAGGATCTATTTCTTGCTAAAAGAAATATACTTTTTAGCTTAGGTTTCCTTTTTGAAAAAGCTCAAAGCAATTTTACTGGCAAAAATCTTCCTTTTGCCTAGGGCAAAAACTAGTGAAATTATGCCATCTGAAAGAGATTATTAAATATTTTATTTTGCTTTTTGAAAAAGTCATGAGCAAACATTTACAAGGTTCTTCTTTATACTGGTTTATTTTTATAAACCTTTACTAAAGAAGTGCTTGTCTTCTTCCTAATCATATTTCTTTAGTATGTCTTCAGGACTTACCAAAATTCAACAGATAATTAAGCAGCCTTGTTTTTCCAGGTTACATAAAAGTGTGACCCTGTATGCTCTGTGGAAATCCTGCTTTATTATGTCCTTGTCTTTCAGTATTGTCCATAGTCTCAAATCTCTTCTGTAGAGTTAAAATGTATATTTACATAGAATGCCTTCTAGGGGAATGTGTGGTTATTGGCAGAGCCTGATTCCTTTAGAATTTCAGTTGTTATTTAATCTGGAGCAATAGAACTAGGTTTGTGGAATAATAAAACACATATTTCTTACTGAAACACCATCTGAAAATACACATCCTTCCATAAATTGAATGGTTCAGTTGGTATTTTTTCCTGTTTGATATGTGAAAATAAGGGAATTGACATCTGAATGCCTACAATATGCATGCACAGTTTTAGGAACCTTATAAATGTTTTCTTAATTAAATTTTCACAACATCTTAATGTGGATGCTACCTTGTTTCACGAAATTCATCATTCATGGATTAAGTGGGCATATTTTTCTAAAAGGTTTTAAAAACGTATTTTAACAAAAGCAGTAAAATATAGTGCATAGTCTCTTAGGAAAATGTATTTCAAAATTATAAATCATGGGCTTGATGTACTGGCTCACGCCTGTAATCCCAACACTTTAGGAGGCTGAGATGGGCGGACCACCTGAGATGAGGAGTTCAAGACCAGCCTGGCCAACATGGTAAAACCCCCTTTCTACTAAAACTACAAAATTAGCTGAGCTTGGTGGGGCACACTGGTAATTCCAGCTACTCAAGAGGCTGAGGCAGAAGTATCACTTGAACCCAGGAGCTGGAGGTTGCAATGAGCCGATATTGCACCACTGCACTCTAGCATGAGTGAGAGAGCAAGACTCCATCTCAAAAAATTACAAAAATAAAAAAATACATATATCTACCATATATATACCATAAATGTGTGTATATATATTATGTGTGTGTGTATATATATATATATATATATATATATATATATATATATATACATACCATGTGTATGATAGACATGTTTTCTTAATCAATATCATAGCAGCTGAGACTTCCATATAGTCTATATGGTCTATATGTTTTATAGTCACAGATGCCCACTTAATAAATAATTTCTTTTGCTACTTCAGTGTGTTAGCTTAGGGAGGTGCAGAAAAAGAGACTGTGTGGATAACATTATTATTCTGCATAATGAATAATGAAATCAAATAATGGTCTTAAAGAGTTCATCTGTCCACCCATTCCTACCCTGCCTTGTGCAGACAAAAACATATTTGACTTGTCCTGCCTCAAACAGTTTATAGCAGGGAAGCCAAAGAGGAGAGGCCCAGTCAAATTTTTTTGTGAGGAGACAAAACAAACACCCAAAGCCAGGGGTAGAGGCCAAAACAAAGTTGGAAACAGGCAAAAAAATGGATTAACATGAAAAGAGTGGATGGCAGGTGTACAAGAGATGGATGTTCATGTTTGAGAGTCTTAGTGGTTCAAAACTGACCCTAGACAATGCACCTATCTTTAGGTAGCTCTAGGACTTTGGGTTATCTTATACTGTAGGTCACAGATTGGCAAACTGTGACTCGCAGACTCAATCTGGCTTGCAATCTTTTGTGTAAATAAAGTTTGGAACACGTGCTCATTCATTTACTTATTTTTATGGCCCCTTTCACACTAGAGTGACAGAGTTGAGTGATTGTGAGAGACTCTCTAGGCCACGAAGTCTAAAATATTCACAATAGAGTTCTTCATATAAATTGTTTTCTGACTCCTCCTCTATAGAAATCTTATAATAGGATACTAAATGCCCTCATTTGTATCTTCTGATCTTCTGTATCTAAAGTTAGATGTACACAAATATATGTATACATAATGTATACAGATAAGTATGTATATGTGTGATACTTATTTTCCTTATGTTTGATAAAAAGTCCTTCTTGATCCAGAATAGATATTATTATTTCTATCAAATTTTACTTTAAGTATCTAAATTCTGTTTCCAAGTCTTGACAAATAGCTTATAATTTTCAATATACAAAGTCCATGTTTCAAAGTAGTCTCAAATATTTTTTCATCAATTTCAAAATACTGATTATATGGAATCCTTAAAATGTGTTGTGAGTGGGTTTTTGATTCTGTTTAAAATATCTAGTGACTAAAACTTTTACTGTTATTAAATTTAAGCTAATTTAGCATGACATTGTCATGGATATTACATAGTTTCTTATGATCATTATAATGATGCTAATGATATACATGTCATTAGCATCATTATTACAATGTTTGCTCACATTCTTTTTGGGGGATTAGTTGATATTTAAGGTCACGCAATTATGAAAAAACTCATTATCCATGCTTTTGAGACCAAGGAATGTTGTGTATCAAATTTAGCCTATATAAAACATTAATGGACCTTATATTGACCTGGATTCATGTAGACATCGTTCCATATGGCAGTTTTGATCTTGTCAAGATTCAGAGATACCCGGTAGACACAGAAGACCAGATGGAAAGGAGCTACACTGACTTGATATAATTAATCTTCTTGGGATTCAAGCATAAGAATAAAAATTGTAGTAAGGATTACATATAATGTGAATGAGTTTGGAAGTCCTTATATTAAAAGGGTATGACTCTTTTCTACTTCTGAGCATGATGAAGTAGTGATAACAGATTTGCATCCCTGTTATAAACAACCAGCATCTGAAAAACATCATAAGAAATAACATCAGATAAAAGGCAGCACAAGACTAAAATCCCTGAAAGAAGGCAAACAAAGAAGCAAGCCCTATGATTGCCCTGAATTTCTATCCGAGGCACTTTCTGGACAGCACTGTATTTCTACACTGCAAAGCACAACAATCTCCCCGAGTTAAGGAGTCAGAGCCCAGAGTTTGGTAAGCTGGAAGCCACTAGAGTGTGATAGAATAATGAAGAGAAGGGAACCTAAGGGAAAGAATCTCCAAAAATCTGCAAAGGGTCACTTTGAGTCTTTAGCACACTACTGTTTATGTATAGGGTGAGAATCCATGAGGCCAGCAAAACCAAAACAAGGCAAAACAAGTAATGACAACAACAAAAACAAAAACATTAGTGAAAGAAGAACTACCTGATGGCTAAAAGTGGAACAATTCCCAGAGCTCTCAAAGGCTGGGTGATACTCAAGTTTGAACCAACTAGAGTGACATGATTCTAAACAATGGGGCATTTGGTAGATATCAAATAAGGGTCACCACATAATAGTAGGTGTGCTAAAGAAAGCCCTACATGAAAGGTTATCCTAGACCTTCCCTAGCAAAATTTTAAAATTAGGCTGAAAGCCTAAAGCTTCACTGATAGCCAAAAAATAAAATAAAATAAATTACCAACACTTTTTAAAGAAATAAAAATCCTGGTATTTAACAATATCTAAAAATTGAAGCATCTAATCACAAATTACTACACAGGCATAGTACAGTAGAAGAAGCAGGAAAATGTGACCCATGACCAGAAGGAAAAGTTTTTATGACTATGTTAAATGACTTAAAGAAAACTATGAGCATAATCAGATAAAAAATGAGTCATATAAATAGACAACCAAATGGAACTTCTAGAGATGAAAATCTAAAAACTAAAACAACAAATTCACAGAATGGGCTTAATGGGAGATTAGACACTGCAGAGAAATAATTCATAAGCTTGAAGACATAGTAATAGAATAGAAATTATCCAAGTTTAAGCACAAACAAAAAGCTTGAGGATAATAATTGAAGACCCAGTGACTTGTGGGACAATATCAGGCAGGCAAATCTGCATGTAGCTGGACTCCAGAAAGGAGAGGGTAGAGTAGAAGACAGAAAAAGTATTTAAAGAAATAATGGCCAAAATTTGTTCACATTTTAAGAGACTATAAGCCCACGAAGCCGAGAAGTTCAATGAACAATGTGTAGGATAAAAATAAAACTATATCAAGGTACATTATAATCAAGATTTTGAAAATTAATGATAAGGAGAAAAAATCTTAACCGATGCCTGAGAAAAAGACGTATTCAATACAGGGAGTCTATTATAATACATGGTGATTATAGTTAGTAACAATGTATTGCAGTCTCGAAAATTCCTAAGAGAATAAACGTTAAGTGTTCTCATCACACAAAAAAATAAGTATGTAAGCTAATGCTTATGTTAATTAGTTTTATTCAGTCATTCCATAGTGTACACATATTTCAAAACATCATGTTGCACATGATAAATACATCCAATTTTTATTTGTCATTTAAAATAAAGAAATATAAGGAAACAAAAGTAAGAACTACTACTAACTTCTCATCAGAAATAATTCTAACCAGAAGACAATGGAAAAACCTCATTTAAGTGCTGAAAGAAAAATAAATACAATTAACTTAGAATTCCATAGCCAATGAAAATATTCTTTACAAAATGAAAGTACTATAGGTTTTAGACAAAATCTGAGAGAATTTGTGCCAACAGACCTGTACTTCAAGAAATGTTAAAGGAGCCCAGACATGGTAAATATATGGAAAACTTTAAAAGACTTTGATTGCTTGGTTTTAAACATTTTTTAAAGAGATCGTTGACTGTCTACAGTAAAAATAGCAACAATATATTAGGAAGCTTAAAACATATGTAGAAATAAAATTTATGGCAACAAGAGCACAAAGGATGATAAAAGAGAAATGGAAAGTTTTATATTATACATGATGCATTATTTCAGTGTAGGCAATGATAAGTTGAAGATGCATATGGTAATCCTAGAACAACCATTAAAATATAAAGCAAATAAGTATAACTTAAAAAGCTAATGGGCTGATGGAGGAGATTAATTGGAATTCTAAGAAGGAACAACCACCCAAAAAAGGCAGTAAAAGAGGTAAAAGAGAGGCAATAGATGAGACAGGTAGAAAACAATGAGTGAGATGATAGGCTATGTAACATTTAAACATTAAGCATAAATAATCATATGTATTAGTCCGTTTTCATGTTGCTGATAAAGACATACCCAAGACTGGGAAGAAAAAGAGGTTTAATTGGACTTACAGTTCCACATGGCCAGGGAGGCCTCAGAATCATGGTGGGAGGCGAAGGGCACTTCTTACATGTTGTTGGCAAGAGAAAATGAGGAAGATGCAAAAGGGGAAACCCCTGATAAAACCATCAGATCTTGCGAGACTTATTCACTACCATAAGAACAGTATGGGGGAAACAGCCTCCATGACTCAAATTATCCCCCATCAGGTCCTTTCCACGACATATGGGAATTATGGGAGTACAATTCAAGATGAAATTTGAGTGAGAACACAGCCAAGCCATAATTTTATACCCCTTGTCCCTCCAAATCTCATTTCCTCACATTTCAAAACCAATCACACCTTCCCAACAGTCCCCCAAAGTCTTAACTCATTTCAGCATTAACCCAAAAGTCCACAGTCCAAAGTCTCATCTGAGACAAGGAAAGACCCTTCTGCCTATGAGAATGTGAAATTAAAAGCAAGCTAGTTACTTCCTAGATACAATGAGGGTACAGGTATTGGTAAATACAGCCATTCCAAATCAGAGAAATTGGCCAAACAAAGGGGTATAGGGCCCATGCAAGTCCAAAATCCTGTGGGGCAGTCAAATTTTAAAGCTTCAAAATGATCTCTTTTGACTCCATGTCTCACATCCAGGTTATGCTGATGTAGGAGGTGGGTTCCCATGGTTTTGGGCAACTCTGCCCCTGTGGCTTTCCAGGGTACAGCTTCCCTCCCAGCTTTGAGTGCTTTGGGCTGGCATTGAGTGTTTGCAGTTTTTCCAGGTGAATGGTGCAAGCTGTAGGTGGATCTACCATTCTGGAGTCTGGAGGATGGTGGCCGTCTTCTCACAGCTCCACTAGGTGGTGCCCCAGTAGGGGTCAGAGCCCCCTACTGGGTGCCCTGCCCCTGCAACAAACTTCTGCCTGGGCATCCAGGCATGTCCATACATTTTCTGAAGTCTGGGTGGAGGTTCCCAAACCCCGGTTCTTGACTTTGTGAACTCGCAGGCTCAATACCACATGGAAACTGCCAAAACTTGAGGCTTGCACCCTCTGAAGCCACGGCCCGAGCTCTAGTTTGATCTCTTTCAACCACGGCAGAAGCAGCTGGGACACAGGGCACCAAGTCCCTAGGCTGCACACAGCACAGGGACCCTGGGTCCTGCCCAAGAAACCATTTTCTCCTAGGCCTATGGGCCTGTGATGGGAGGGGCTGCCATGAAGACCTCTAACATGCCCTGGAGACATTTACCCCATTGTCTGGGGGATTAACATTCAGCTCCTTGGTTGCCTATGTAACTATCTGCAGCCAGCTTGAATTTCTCCTCAGAAAATGGATTTTTCTTTTCTAACACATTGTCAGGTTGCACATTTTCTGAACGTTTATGCTCTGCTTCCCTTGTAAAACTAAATACCTTTAACAGCACCCAAGCCACCTCATGAATGTTTTGCTGCTTAGAAATTTCTTCTGCCAGATACCCTAAATGATCTCTCTCAAATTCAGAGTTCCGCAAATCTCTAGGGCAGTGGCAAAATGCTGCCAGCCTCTTTGCTAAAACATAACAAGAGTCACCTTTGCTCCAGTTCCCAACAAGTTCCCCATCTCCATCTGAGACCTCCTCAGCCTGGACCTTATTGTCCATATCACTATCAGGCTTTTGGTCAAAGCCATGCAACGAGTCTCTAGTAAGTTCCAAATTTTCCCACATTTTCCTGTCTTCTCCTGAACCCTCCAAACTGTTCCAACCTCTGCCTGTTACCCAGGTCCAAAGTCACTTCTACATTTTCAGGTATCTTTTCAGCAATGTCCCACTGTACTGGTACCAATTTACTGTATTTATCTGTTTTCATGCTGCTGAAAAAGACATACCTGAGACTGGGAAGAAAAAGCAGTTTAATTGGGCTTACAGTTCCACATGGCTGGGGAAGCCTCAGAATCATGGCAGGAGGCAAAAGGCACTTCTTACATGGTGGTGGCAAGAGAAAATGAAGAAGATACAAAAGCAGAAAACCCTGACAAAACCATCAGATCTAGTGAGACTTATTCACTACCATGAGAACGGTATGGGGGAAACCATCCCTATGATTCAAATTATCTCCCACCAGGTCCCTCCCACAACACATGGGAATTATAGGAGTATGACTCAAGATGAGATTTGGGTGGGGACACAGCCAAACTATACTATCACACAATTGAGAAATTTGCCATGGGACTGTATTCTGATGACTCAACATAATCATCGATACCAACCGTTATTTTCTTTTGTGACATTTTCCCAAAAATATATTTTATTTAATAAATTGATGACATTCCATCAGGGTATAAGAATTTGGAAATGACATTTTAATTTTCTTTGAGATTAATTTCATAACATATGACTAAATAAAAAAACTTATCACACAATGTTTTTTGCATACAGATCAAAAGTCACTTAAGAGAGAGAGGGAAAGCCTCAGAAGACAAAGGCTTTGCTAAAAAAAAAAAAGACTTAGAGAAAAACTTTATATGTTTAAAGTGTTGATCATGGAATGTATAGACATGTATTTTGGTTGCAACACTCGCTCCAAGTAACTCTGTGGCCTTATCTATGTCATTTAACCTCTCCCATGTTTGGTTTCCTCTTCTGTAAAATGAGAGGCGGTCTGTGTCATCAAGACTCTTTGGAACCAAAGATCAAATTAAGGCACAATCGATATAGTAATAATAGTCAATATTTTAAAAATGTATTCCTGCTTGTATTACCCTTGTTGGCTTTGGGAATTAGAAAAAGAAAGTTTCAGAGTGCAAGATAGATAGGTTTGTTCTTTTATTCATTTTCATGTATTTTTTTAAAATAATTTCAACTTTTAGATTGAAGGGGTACATGTCCCACTTTGTTACATGGGTATATTGTGTGACACTGAGGTTTGGGGTATGACTGATCTCATCACACAGGTAGTGAGCATAATACCCAACAGTTTTTCAACTTTTAAAACTGCCACCTCTCCACTTTAGTAGTCCCCAGTCTACTGTTGCCATGAGCTAGAGTTATTTAAACCTGTTGTTATTATGTCCTTTAGAACCTTGACTTTTGATCTGCAAGCCTCAGGCTTTTGAACTGAAAAATATTTTCTCCCTGAACTATTATCCATCTGGACTTTGAATGTCTAGTTACCTTTCCATTTGCCTCATGCTGTTGGCATCCATGTTGTCCTCCTTCCTAGACCCTGCTTGTGAATCCATTCTACAACCTGTCTTCCACTAAGCTAAATGCACTATTTTAGAAAACCAGGTATAGTGTTCATTCTGTAGCTGCAGAAGTGAAGATGACACCTTGGTTCTGATGCCTTGACGATCAGTCACCTCTACTCTCTAATCATTGCTCTTGGCCTTTTCATCCCCTAAGATATTGTTTAAAAGACAAATATGATAAGACATTGATAGTCTACACTAAGGATATCAAGTACCTGGTCTATTTTTAAGGTGCATTTAGAACATGACTTCCAGGAGGCCTAAATATAAGTTTACTTGAGAAGGGAAAAAAGGGTTTCAGAAACAAACAAGTTAGAGAAACACTGGATTAATGAAGGCTAAACATATTTCTTTACTGCAAGATTTTTTTTAAAACCTTCATTTTGGCAATGAGAATTGTAAAGTGCCAATAAAACTCAATCTCCGCGATTTTATAATTTGTTACTATCACTTAAATTTGTTTGGATTATAGCTTAAAACAAAGCAACATAATGAATTTAAGAAATTATGGTTTAACTCTCTGCCTACTGCAGTAAACAGAAATGAGAAGTATTTATCATGAAATTGATTATGGAAATTATTACTAGGGCTTGCTTTTAGAAGGACAAGGCCCAGCAATGACCTTCCAATAATATTGTCTCTTTTCTCTGAAACCCCTAAGAAATTGGCATCTTTTACTTTATGCTTTAAATCTATTTATGTTATTATCACCCATCGAGCTGTATATTTTCTGAGAGCCAGAGCACTGTCTCATTCATTATTATATCCAAGAAGCCAGGTGCATTGACATTATTTACCACAACCAACCATCCTTTCATTTACCCCCCTGAAATTAGACTTCAATTGTTTTGAAGACCTATTGATCTATGTAAAATAGCACAGGTACAGCCTGTAAAGGTGATCTAAATGTAACACTTTAAAGCCAACAGAGACTAGAATTTTGCTAAGTTATCTTGACTGAAAGGGAGGTAGATTTAGGGTTCATTTTCAAATGAAGTTTTTATATTGTCTTTGTCAGATACAATTAGTTTTAGATAGCTTAGATTTCAGTCTTTCTGGAGGTAAGGATTTTAAATAAGTGAACTAGTTCTTGATTTGTGGACAGAAATTTCATTTTACAGAAGAGTCTTCTTGAACATTTCAGTACAGAACTTTCATCCACCTACAGCAACATGGTTAGGTGAGAAACATTCAACATATCCACTTATAATAGCAAAATCAACAACTATTTTTTCATTGTTTATTTCTAGACTTTTAATTTTTTTGGTTCTTGTGATGTTAACTGGGTATCAAAATGTTATGGTTTGGCTGTGTCCCCACCCAAATCTCATCTTGAATTGTAGCTCCAATGATCCCTATGTGTTGTGGGAGGAACCTGGCGGGAGGCAATGGAATCATGGGGACAGGTTTTCTTGTGGTGTTCTTGTGATAGTAAGTCTCACAAGACCTGATGGTTTTATAAATGGCAGTTTACCTGCACACACTCTCTTGCCAGCTGCCATGTAAGAAGTGCGTTTGCACCTCCTTTGCCTTCTGTTATGATTGTGAGGTCTCCCCAGCCATGTGAAACTGTGAGTCCATTAAACCTCTCTTTCTTTATAAATTACCCAGTCTTGGGTATTTCTTCATAGCAGTATGAAAATGGACTCATACACACAACATATGTATAAGGATGAGAATGACTTTTTCTTATGCTTTAATAATGATGAAAAATGTTTATAGACATGAAATATGTAACAAAAACTACTTTGACTGTTTAGAACCAAGAAAGACATTTCCTCTTGGTTTTGACGAATTTTTAATGGTCTCACAACCCATTGTATTCACTTTTCTTTTCAATTTCCTTTCACATTAATGAGGGGAAGTTTTTAAAGGACTAATTCAAGCCTGATGAAAGTAAAAGCAGTTAAACTTCGTGAATTGAATATGTAAAAACATATTAACCATTATGGACTTGTCTTACCAAAGTGATCAGACAGACTTTTTTAAATGTAATGTAGTGTAGAAGTCAAACCCCCACATTATGTCATATGTACATCCTAGTATAAGCACATCAGGCCAACAATCTTCTTGAAATCATATTTTTAATATTTTCTTTTTTTTTTTTTTTTTTTTTTTTTGAGACGGAGTCTCGCTCTGTCACCCAGGCTGGAGTGCAGTGGCCGGATCTCAGATCACGGCAAGCTCCGCCTCCCGGGTTTACGCCATTCTCCTGCCTCAGCCTCCCAAGTAGCTGGGATTACAGGCGCCCGCCACCTCGCCCGGCTAGTTTTTTGTATTTTTTTAGTAGAGACGGGGTTTCACCATGTTAGCCAGGATGGTCTCCATCTCCTGACCTCGTGATGATCCGCCCCTCTCGGCCTCCCAAAGTGCTGGGATTACAGGCTTGAGCCACCGCGCCCGGCCTAATATTTTCTTAATACATAGTACTTTTAACAAAACATTTAATTATTAAAATAGTTTTCAAAACAAAAACTAAAATGCCTAGATGCTTACATTTTCTTTAAACTTTGGAAAAGGTTTAAGTATGCAAAGTGATCAAGTCAAAAGAACATTTTGAATGTCTAAAGTGTTGTCAGTTTACTAAGTGGTTGCTTTTTCACAGGATATCAAATGGTGCAGAAGTGTTTGCTAAAAGATGAAGTATAAGTAAGTCATGCTTTCTGGGTTATGATGAAGACATCAGTAGCACAGATCAACGGCACGTTCATGGTATTTAACACAATATTTCCTTTTCCTGCTTTGATGTCAAAGTGATGCACTGCTGTGACTTAGCAGGGATAAGATGGAAGTAGTTGGTAGATTTCAATCTACTTAGAAGCCCAAGGGGCCTCATTTCTACAACTAGAATTGGTGACATCTTGAATAAAATCGGGTATTCAAGTTAGTAGGCTAAAGTTGTTCTTAACATATTGCCAACATTCTTTTGCCTCAGTTCTGTCAGTGATTACAATAATAATTACTCTAATTCTCAGCTTGACCAACTACAAGGAAAGGTATTTCAAGTCAAAAATGAGGCCTAGCAAGCAGACTTTTAAGAATGGTAACATCTTCAACTAAACAGTTTAGTTTTTTTTTTTTTTTTGGTTTTTGTTTTTGTTTAAGCACAGAATCAGCAATTCTTAGGAAAATAACTTTAAAATAAGTCTTAAAACCTGTATTTCCTAAATTAAGGAAACTAGAAATCAAGAAATCAAAATATCAAACAAGTGGACGAAATGTCAAATACCTTGTGTGCTCTGAAGTTTCTAACCTGAAAAGCCTCTTTTAGGTACTATAATTTGAGATATCTACAAACGGAAATTCTCTAGCCTTCTTTAGTAATCTGCTCCAGTGTTCAATCTTTTATTCTTCCTATATGTCAAGCTGAACTCTCTATTGCCTCAATGGCCATTTAGGCTATGTTTCAGTCTAGACAAACATTTCTGTGTTTAGTTCTACGCAAAAAATTTTCTGAAATTGCTCTTTCTCTGTGTAATAGCTCAAGTGGATTCGTGCAAAGTCACCCTGAAAAGGACCAGGAGAAGGAAATCAGCACCCAACTGAAGTGCTGTATTGTAAGCCTTTCCTACAGAAGCCAAATTTAATTGTAGAAGCAGAAAATGTACGCAGAGTAATCAAAATACAACATCAAATATATTAAAATTACATAAAAAGAAACTGAAGGCTGGAATTCCCCCAAGAGGGCACAACTACATATTTGTCCTCAAGACATTCCTGAGACAAAAGAGAACCAAATACTTCTTACAAAACATTTTGTGGAGATTCTGCTTGCTATGCATATTCTATATATTTTCAGAAATTGTGTGTATAAATAGCATGTCAAAAAAGGGCACTATTTAGGGAAAATAATAGGCATTCATTAACACATAGACAATAGAGAATGAAGTTTCTTCAGTTTCTAAAATTAGAGGAAGACGATTCAATAATAAATAGCTCTGCCATTATTAGTTTGCAGTCCCTTTTGTTAATTGCACCTTTTGTTACCTTTACAGTCTGTCTAAACAGTGTGCTTGAAGGCTCAATATTGTTTTCTAGCTAGTCCTTTTAAAAACTGTTCTGAAGCATATCAGGCAAAGAAAAAGTAGGAGAAGGGAGTATGTAGTCTTTTGTAGAAAACAGCTTAATAAATAGAACATGAGAATAATTATTGATATCTGTCCTACATTCATCTTAGATAACTTGGTCCTATTGAGAGGCCTCTGAAAATCTCTAGTTTCTGATCATTAAACAGTTTGTAAAGTCTTGTGTGAGGCACAAATTTTGAAAAGTATGAAACTGATTTGCTCTGGTTCACAACATGTAAAAACCCATTATCATGGGTCATTTCAGCTCATCCCATGACATGGTATTTAGAAACAACCTCTGGCCCATTTCTTACTAGATTCATAAAGCTTAAAAATATAATCATAATGATTATATCAAAATGATTAGTTTATTAATTTTAGATTTAGAGGAAAATACAAATAAAAGTAACAAATATAAAAGTGAAATGTATATTTTCATAAATAACCAACCTATTACCATATCTCTATAAAGGACATCCCCTGCAAAGGTGGCTATACCTGCACTCAGCAAGACTGTCACTTACTGCGTGATATTGATAAATTAATACTTTTCCTTATCTAAAAAGTGAAGGTAACTAATACCTGGTTTTTCCACGAAGTTATGAAAGAATCAAAATCAGAGCCCAAAATACAACTGGAAATAGTTGGCTAAACTATTTTAGAGACTATATGAACATTAGATATTTAATGTGACCTTAGTTAAATCACATAACCTTTCTGGATCTGTTTTCTCATTTGTAAAATGAACCTCATCTAGTTCATTTATAAAATGGACCTCATCTAATTCATTTATAAAGTGAACCTCATCTACCTCACTTGACAACTTTTAGTATTAAAAGATGAAATCATTTAAATTGAAGTCTATGAAAATACTTACTTTTTCAAAGAAATTTCTAAAATACATATAATTTTTGGTTAAGAGCATTTTCAAATCATTTAAAAATTCATGGTCCAAATGGCTGAAACTAAACAACTGCAATTTTATAGCAGAAGAGAAGAAGAGAGGAAAAAAGATCTATGCTTATAGAGAAAAGCTGAAAAGAATTGGAAAGAGGGAGATAAACTATAGCAATTACTGTCAACAGTAAAATGGGTGGGGGAGGGGTCCCAAGGGGGAAAATACAGGAAATAACACCCCTGTTGACTTCTGCCAACACAACCCCCTTCCATTGTGTAAAACAAAGGTGAGTGAAGCATGGCTGGTAATATTTAAGATATTATGAATTCATTTTGTAGACAAAATTTAGACTGGGATGGGGACTCATCTGTCATCATCGCATCTTCTGTCAAGCGCATGTTGCCCTTGGCAATGGGTCTGCTGTTACTAATTTTGTTTTTGTTTAGAAGCTTGCTTTTCCTCTTTGGTTCTCTGAGTTGCTTTGAATAAAAAAAAAAATTTAATCACAAAGGAAAAATGTCTTTGATTGATTTCTGATGGTGGCTCTGACACCGTTGTACTTAATGTCAGTGCCAACGTGATTGTTTGATGTTTATTACATAGGTGAGTGGGAGGAGCTCCCCCCACCCCTTTTTTTGTTGCAGCTATTGTTATAAGACTGGATCTGGTTTTTAATCAGAGCTGGAGGCAAAAAGCAGTAGTTATTAGCCTGTGACAATTGGGAAGACCCAGTTTTGTTTTCAGGCTTTCAGTATGGTAATATGTTCTAATAATTGTCAGGTGAGGTCAATCTTCTAATCAAATTTCAAATTTTCTTTAGTCTTGAAAATTTTTTAGATGCTCCTTTTGAGATATGGGACACAATCTTTTGAAGAGTAACATTAGAATACTCCAACCCTGCCTGGAATTCTTCTAGCTAATTACCAAATGTACTGAGCAAGAGTCATGTTGTTAAATGTTGGACACCGAAGTACCCTTTAATTATGTAGTCTTACAAATGACCTTTTAAAACAATCTTTTAGTATACATTTCACATTATTTTGCTGTTGAGTTTGGATTCTGTGTACCGCAAAATGTCTGTCTCATTCTCCTATCTATCACTATTTTGCTGTAAAGACAGAGGAAGATCTATTTTAAATTATTCATAAGCTTTAGATAGAAACCTAAGCAAATTAAAATGTAGGCCAATATAGAAGAAAATGATAATGGGCATATAAGTATTTGTAGCTACTGTAGCTTCCATTGGGACAATCATAAAATTAATTTCATACCTTGCACAGTAATTTCAATGGGAACAATTTCTCAGTTCGTGGTCAAACTTGTTTCCAACATTGATGGAGATGAGCACTAGAGAAAGTATTGAATTTTCTTTCTAATTAGCTTTTTCTTATGAAATAGCTTCTTAATAATTTCCCTTCGTGTCCAGTACATAAAGGTATCTATTCCTTTTAAACTGTATGTGAATTTAATTTATATGCCAATGATGTTTAATGCATTGTCTTGTCTGCATCTCATTACTGTCATTAATAAGCGCTGGAGTACATCTAGTTACAAGGTTAATTGGGACAAATCTGGACTCTTTTTTACTGTAAATATGCTATATCTTAGCAGTGTATTACTCACGGATGGGTGGTAAAAGTTATGGTATTTTACACTGCATTGCTCCTTCTGTTGTCAACCAAATCAATCTAAATACAATATGGAGTGATTTTCTGCATATATTGTCTAAACTTTGTACAGAAATTTTGCTGTTGTTTTTTTAACCAGACACATAATTTCATGGCTGATTTAAATATAATTGCAACTCATCTCTGTGGGATGCAGTCTCTCTTCTTCACCCCACCCACCTCTTAAACTGTTCAAAGGGATCTATATCACCGGCATAAACCCCTTTAAATTTAGTGAAATTTATAAGAATTTTCCATAAGAAAGAGTAAGTGTTTTAGTTGTAATGTTAGATATTACCCACGTAAATTTCCATTGATTGTAGAAGCTAACAGGAGCTAATGGATTTTTTTCACTGTCCCTGGAGTAAGCCATTGCTCAGGGTCTCTGCATTTGAGAATGAGACTCTATAGCCAGTGCAGGAATAGAGAAAAACATCTGGCATAGACCTTACCTTTTTCCCCTCCAATACTCATGACAGACATCACTAATCAGCTAAGACCGCTTTTCTGTTGAGCCCAGACCTCAGAATCTTCTTCTACACACTGTTCCAGGTAGCCACCTGGAACAAAGCCATCAAATAGCTTGGCACAGGAGTAAAACCCAACATGCTTTCCTGAATAGAGAAATCTTACCCCTCAGAGTATTTTACCCTTTTACCAATGTCAATCATCATTAGGTTTGGTCAGCCTACTGCTTTGAACCATCATCAGTCAGGTGAAATTGACTTAGGGGTCATTTTAAGTTGATATCATTCATTCACTTAAAGATCCCTAGACAGAACAAAATGTTAAACCATCCTTGTATGGAAGTGTTCCTTACATTATCTTTCCCTGAGACAATGAATATGTGAGGCTACCTTATTCAGCTTTCTCTGTACAATAGTACTTGGAATTTTTCTTTACTTTAGAGCTTAGGAAGATGTATTCTTCAGGACTTTTTGGTTCCAAGTGACAGATTTGAATTGGCTCAATTAAAAATGGAAATGTATTTCCCCAGGCAATTAAAGAATCCAAGAATGATCAGAACTTCAGACATAGGCGGATCCAGGAGCTAAACTACAAGTATCATCTTTCCTCCTCTTTGTGTCTTTCTCTGAGTTAGCTTCCTTCTAAGGAAGTTTATTTTTTTGTGGTCCCAAAGACCCAGTGACTCAAGGTCTTCATGATTATAGACACTTTGATCATGGAAAGAGAGAGATTCTGTTTCTCTCCCACAAAAGGATTCTGATTGGCTCTTCTTGATCACACACCCACTCCCAGGTTACAGGTCACCTTGGTTAAAGCCAGCCTGGGTCATATGCCCCTACTTTATATTGCAAGTCCTGAAAGGCATGTGGTGAACAGCTCCCTCATCTTGATCGGGTAGGGTCAAAACTCAGAAGAAATAGAGGCTTTGCTAGCCACAAGAAGAGGGAAGAGACACTGTGGGAGCTTTGCCTCATTTTGTGAATCCAGGTTAGGTCATCATTGAAGTTTCTGTCCCAGGACCTCAGCACCAGAGTGGCCACATTATTGGATCAAGAATCTTACCACTAATCTCAAGTATTTCTGTCTTTGATTATGCTGACTAGTGTTGACTTCCAAAGGAGCCTTTACTTTTCCCTTTCAGAAGGAGCAGGGAACAAATTTCAGAGAAGCAGTGTACAATGAAGACATCTTTCTCCCATAAGTAACATAATGTCTGTTCAAGCCCAATCCACCTAATATTTAAAAACTTAACCTAGAAAACTCCAGGTAAACAAAGTCACCTTTGTATTCACCACTTCAGGTTACTCTCTGTCCATTTAAAATTTCTTCTCTTCTTCCTCCTTTTTCCTAGGGTGGTCAGGTGCTTATGTATTATCTTGGAATGGGATGGGTGTCAGGGCATCTGCCCCCTGGCTCAGCTCTCTTACTCTTGACTTTGGTGAAATCCAGCCCTACCCGAGTTTCCAGTATAAATACCCTGCCATGCTGGCATTGGCTGTGGCGTCTGCACATCCCAATGGCATTGATGGACAGTCTGTCACTTTGTCTTCTCCCATTAGACACTGAAATTCCAACAGCCGTCTCTCAGCCAATGTCTCTGTCACCCTCAGGAGATGGGAAAATTCATCTCCTCTTCCAGCCACCTGCCCACTCCTCCCCTTAGGGTTTTAACTTAGAAAAAGGGCAGAGAACAAGCCCATTCTTTGAAACCCAACAGTGTATAATTCTCTTCTTTTCTTTCCAACTGTTCCTCTCTATTCCAGACAAGCCTTATCTGGGAAAGAGGTAGTGAGCTATCATTCTGCTCTTAATTGCAAGTCAAACGTAATTCTCTTTATTGAATATCAAAAAGCTCTAATGGAGCTCAAAACCTGAGGGTTTGACGTTTCCTTCCTTCCTTCCTTCCTTCCTTCCTTCCTTCCTTCCTTCCTTC
>NC_045435.1:65806442-65940792 GCF_002776525.5 Piliocolobus tephrosceles | reverse complement strand
GCTGGTCTCGAACTCCTGGGCTCAGGTGATCCACCCGCCTCAGCCTCACAAAGTGCTGAGATTACAGACATGAGCCACTGTGCCTGGCCAGGTTTCACATTTTCTTTGGTCTATTTAATTTCTCCATTAAGTCAATGATGTTATGCATGGGGGAAAGAGGTCTCAGTTAAGACCTCCAAATTTTATCCTGCTGCATAATTGTTCCCAAATGGTTCCCTTTCTGTTTGATCAGTCTTTTAGGTTAGTTCTGTGATTAGATATTTCTATACCTGCCAATATAGCACTGATTGGAATGACGGCTTGAGAAAGTCAATTCCAGGACATAGGTTATCTAAGAAATAAAAACAGACTCCCAAACATGTGGAAACCCCACTACAATTATACTATCTGTAAAATGGTGGTTTTTTTGTTTGTTTGTTTGTTTGTTTTGTTTTGTTTTGTTTGAGACGGAGTCTCACTCTGTCGCCCAGGCTGGAGTGTAGTGGCGCAATCTCGGCTCACTGCAAGCTCTGCCTCCCTGGTTCATGCCATTCTCCTGCCTCAGCCTCCCGAGTAGCTGAGACTACAGGCGCCCGCCACCACGCCTGGCTAAATTTTTTATATTTTCAGTAGAGAAGGGGTTTCACCGTGTTAGCCAGGATGGTCTCCATCTTCTGACCTCGTGATCTGCCCACCTTTGCCTCCCAAAGTGCTGGGATTACAGGCGTGAGCCACCGCGCCCAGCAAAATGGTTTTATACATAGAGTTTGTTCTGTTGTCTTGGTTAATTGACATATTCCTCATTGAAGAAAAGGATTAACAATTTCCCCAAAACTCTTTGAGAGATAAGTAGGCAAGGCTAAAGAGAGGCATGGACTGTGTGAAGAGCCTTCCTGGTGAAAGGTCCCTGAATTGTATGACTCATTATCCATGTCCTTGATAGTAGAGGCAAATTTACTTGTAATAAGCTGGTAATAGAACTATTAGCTGTCTCACAGGTCCTTTTAGTACCTGGTGGGTTTTCTTGTGTTTATACTTTCACGGCTCTTTCCACTGAGTGTCATGGGACTCATTAAGCCCAAACTAGGAAAGTTATACATGTAGACACTTCCAAACTCACCACAAAATCAAAGGAGCTCATGGTTTCAAGAGAAAGAAAAATTTGTTTTCAGAAATGTGCTGGTAGCTCATAGTGCCATGATATGATTGTGCTCTGAATAAAATGGAGAGAGTGACTGTCTCAGAGTGTCTATTTTCCAGGACAACTATTTTCATAAAATACCATTAATAGTAAATACTGTACAGTTGAGTATAATATGCAGTTATTTCAATTTACATGCAATCTTAATGATTAGAAAAAACAGAGTTTTCCTAAAGGGTATTTGAACATCTCTGACATAGTAATATTGTAGTTAACTTACTTGGGCTTTTTATCTTGATGGGATTATTATTCCTGCTTGCATTTAGGATACAGTTTGAATGCTCTAGATTCAGAGATAAAATCCAGGAGGAGATTGTGGGAACTTGGACAGAGATTGTTTGTTTATGTTCCTCATTGAGCAAAGATGCTAACATTTCCCCCAATGTATTTGAGCTGGAAGTAGACAAGATTAAGTGTAGGTGTATGACAGTAATGGAGAACCTAGAACAAGGATCATACATTCAAAAGAGTAGAGTGGCTCTACAGATAACCTAAAAGCATGAACAGAGCCAGATGTAAGATAACAGTTTTATTTTATTTTATTCTGTGCATGCCAATTTATTGCTGTCTAAATTATGAAAAGTGTTAAAATGTTTAGAGAAATTATAACTACAACTTTCATTTATGTCTAAAGGCCCCAGGTTTTTTGGTTTTTTTTTTTTTGAGACGGAGTCTGGCTCTGTCGCCCAGGCTGGAGTGCAGTGGCCGGATCTCAGCTCACTGCAAGCTCCGCCTCCCGGGTTTACGCCATTCTCCTGCCTCAGTCTCCCGAGTAGCTGGGACTATAGGCGCCTGCCACCCTGCCCAGCTAGTTTTTTGTATTTTTTTTTAGTAGAGACGGGGTTTCACCGTGTTAGCCAGGATGGTCTCTGTCTTCTGACCTCGAGATCCGCCCGCTTTCGCCTCCCAAAGTGCTAGGATTACAAGCTTGAGCCACCGCACACTGCCAGGCCCCAGGTTTATATATATATTTAATTCTATCTCTTTTAATTTTTTCAGTCTTTTCTTCCCCTAAACAAGGAAAGATCTTCCAAAGAAATAGGGAAAGTTGCTTGCTCAGTTACAGTTAGTAAAGGCATTTCTTAGTATAATGTGTCTTTTTTATGCCAGCTCTACTAGCTGACTCTAGGCATAAGGAAAAACAATAAAAACAAAATGCTGCATATTCTGAAATTTAAAAAATTATATTCATCTGACAAACAGCTTTAGATCTGGAAATACATCTTCATGAGTAACTTATAGATAGGCTATAATTATTTGATAATTAATGCTCTCAAATTAATCCCTTTCCTAAAGAACCTCTAGTGGTTCTTATGCTCCAATTGACATAGAAAAGCTAGATCTTAGGAGGATTTCCTTCTAAATTCAGAGAATGTTCATCCACACAGGTTTCCAAGGGCCTACAAATAAAATCTAATCAGGTCTGAAAGCAATCAGGTCCAGCCAATCAGAAATCGAGCTGTGGGGCAGAATATCAGAATTTAAATAAAAGTTGCAATTAGAACCCACAGAACTGGCATGACACTCGTTTAAGTTCTGAGCGCTCAGAGACAGTATGAAAATTATCTCCACAGTAGGAGTAAGAAAGGCTGGTGAAGATTTTTGCCTCCTGATAGAATATTGAAAATTATCTTCATCAGTGGGTTAATTGGCTTAATTTTCCTTCAGATGGTAACTTTCAAATGCTTGGTCTTAATTAGCATGGGTAAATGAGAAATGTAGGTGATTCACACTTTTCAGTTTTCTTGTTCTCTAGAGATTTCCATTCCTTTCCCTTAAGATATTTGAAATGGCTGAGGGCTACGTTGATTAAAATAAATTAGGCTGGTATTTTACACCAGTGAAAATGTAGATGGAATTGACTAATGTCTGGTCCATTAAAAAATGCAACCCACAAATAACATGAAGGTGAAAGATAGTGTGAACTACTTATGAGGAACCTTGTATTTACTGTGTTAAAAATTTTAAGACCATAATTTTTCAATATTCTGTTAGATGAGGTATGATGTTCAATTAAGAATGGTAAAAAAAAATCAGAGATATTTCATGTATTTAATAAGATGTGTATATGGGAAAATAAATATTAAAAGAAAGAACAGAGGCATAAAATGAAAAAAATATTGTTATTCTTAGGTGATTTTCTTCAAGTCTGGTTTACTCTGTAACTCCCCCACCAACTTCAGCTTCACCTCTAACAAAGATTTGAAATCAGCACCAAATATTTTGTTTTTAGAATCTGAGAAGAGTTTTATGCTTATTAACTAACATACATTAGGTAATTCCTTTGCTTTTTTCATATTAATATTTTATTATAAACGACATATTTATTGGTCTCTGGTAAAAAAAAAATCTTTCAGATAATGAAATTTGAACTAGAAGAGTACTAAAGTACGTTTTGAATTAATTGACACTAATTTATTGTGTAATACTGCCTGAATTCAAAAAATCAAATAGTATCCACATTATACTGTGCACCTTGGATAGTTTTGTAAACATCTAAAAAAAGTAAGACTTTCTCATTTTTTTCTGTTAGATTCACCTATGAAAACCCTAGTAAGGATCATCATAAAGCCAACAATTTGTTTAAGAAAGTTTAAAACTGAAACAGGTTTTGAAATTTAGTTAATACAGTGCAGAATGTAGTTTTTCTTCTGGTGGTACCTATATAAATAAAAAAACACAAAAATGATACTCATTTTCTAAAATTACACATAAAAGCAAGCAACTGCAATGATATCTTTGAAAATAATATGCACCTGGAGTCAAAATATAGTAAAATCATCTAATATGATTATCTCATTGATACTCAGATTTTTAACACATCCTTGGATAAACCATATTTATAATAAAAACTTTAATAAAATGTATATTTTGTATATTTATAATAAAATTCACAGAGTCACTTATAATGAAATTGTAAAAAACATTAAGGGCATGGGCATAATATATCATTACATCAAAAAACAAGTTATCAAAATTATATATGTAATGTTTACTAAAAATTGCTTGTTTAATAAATAGATATGTGCACATGAAAAGGGGGAGAAGCAGACTGAGAAAGATGAGATAAATTGTAAGAAAGAGCCAGAAAGGAAATAAACTAACACTTACATGTTAACATTTACCAGTGGGGCTGGGGATTACAAGTCTATTTTGTATTCTTTGTGCTTTTCTGTAATTTACAAATTTTCTAGAACAAATGTGTTTCTTTTTAAATCAGAGAAAATGTTGTAAGAATGGTCCCTTTCTTTGCCTTTTCTTGGAGGAATAGAATCAACATGGTTTTATTACCTGTAAGAATTTTTATTCTAGAAATATCGCTGCATTCTTCCAGGTAGGCATGGCAAGCACTTAGGCATGGAGATCACATTTTACCTTCTACCTAATAGCATCTCCGTTTCCAGATTGCTCCCCAAATAAAAACAAGCATTGAACTTCCAATCAGTGATGATAATTTAATTTCTCTCTCAGCTGTAAGTACCAGAAAACAGTCAGGCAATCAGTGAGAAAAAACGTGTTCTCCTGGTTTATTTTTACATTAAGTAATTAACATTTTCCTCTTTAACTAACATGAGGTCTAAAAAGTATAGGCTCAGCTGACCTGATTGTGTAGGACTTCTTGGAACTTTGTATATTTGGGGGTTAGGAAGAACAGAATGGAGGAGTGAGGTCTTTAAATAAAACCTGGAAATGTTTATAAGGGTTCTTCATAATACAGAAACTTTAAGACTGATTTGCATCTTAAAAAAAATGTCAACGATTTGGAATTGGGCAAAAGAGATTACTAAGTATCTTTTCAGTGGAGTGTGGATCATTGTTTAGCAGATCTTTCTGGTCTGGGATTATCAGATTCTATAGGGATGTGGACCTTTGTTGGATGATTGTCTAGGTGATTTTATAACTTCACAGTGGTAGAAGTTAAGTAGCAATCATTTTTGTTCATAATGAAGCAAATTAATTTTGTCCAGTAGAGATACAATTGATTTCCATTCTGTAGAAAATATGAGCTCAGATGATGTCAACATTCAAAACTCTATGTACATATTTGTGTGGCTTTTTTTAACTGAAAATCTCCTTTGAATAAGTTTTAATATTTCACTAGTTATCTCATTAATTAATTAAATACTTCTTGATACATATTAATTTCTCACTTATATAAAAGTCATGTGCTTAATTTTTTGAAAAATTATCTTAATAACTGAAATATATTATATTGGGGTTATAACATGCAGATCAGAGCCAAACTGGTCCACAGAACTCTGGTGTTCTATAGAGGTAATTTAGGAATCTTTAAAATATTTAATTTGGATTTCACTTTTAAACACATTTTTACATATTTTTTCAAATGATAACGAAAAACAAGTGTACTAAAATATGTTAATACCAAGATTTTTTTTAATTTAATGCCGGATGTCACTGACACGTTAACTGTGGTTTCCATTGAATGACTTTATAACATGTAAAAATTATGAATTTGAGACCACAAAAATAAATCTATTCAAATAAAATACTGCTTTTCTTTGCATAATGGAGTGATACATAAAAGGTCATTAAGAATATAAAAAATTCTACTTAAAAAAGAACTGTTCTAGATTAGGTTCACCTTTAATCACTGCAGATTCAAGGTAGGTAAAGCAGGCTTTGTCAATTTCAGTACTATTGACATTTTGATCTATAATTCTTTGTTGTAGGGAGCTGTCTTACGCGTTGTAGGATGTTCAGCAGAATCCCTGGCTTCTACCTACTACACGCCAGTAGCACCCCTTCTCCAGTTGTGACAACTGCAAAATGTCTCCAGACATTGTACCTCCAGGGATAAAATTGCCCCCAGTTGAGAACAATGAAACTAAAGGATGAAGAAGAAAGAGGAGGAGAATGAGAAAAAGAAGGAGGGAGAGGAAGGGAAAAGTGGAAGAGAAAGAGATGGAGAAGGAAGAGGAGGAGGAAGGGAGGAAGAAGAAAAGGGGAAGAAGTGGAAAGGGAAGAAGGAACGTTTGTAGGAGGCAGTTTGACTTAACAGGGCATTATACTATGTGCCAAGCCATCAGTGTTCTGACCACTGTTTCCCAGTTTCTCCAATAAGCAGTGATAATGTGTCACATCATTTAATTTCCTTGGTTCTCGGCTTTTTCATTTGTCAAATAAGAGTATTAGACTTAATGATCTCCAGTATACTTTTTAGCATTACTTTTCTCTATTAGGAGGAGCACAAAAGTAATTGAACCAAGAAACTCCCTGATCTGTCTTCAAATTTTGCAAATATCCCCCCCTTAACCAGCAGACTGACAACCTATTTCAAGTTGTCTATTTTTCTTTTTTTTCTTTTGAGCCAGAGTCTCACTCTGTCGCCCACGCTGGAGTGCAGTGGCGCTATCTCAGCTCAATGCAAGCTCCACCTCCCCAGTTCACGCCATTCTCCTGCCTCAGCCTCCCCAGTAGCTGGGACTACAGGTGCCCGCCACCACGCCTGGCTACTTTTTTTCATTTTTTTAGTAGAGACGGGGTTTTACCACGTTAGCCAGGATGGTCTCGATCTCCTGACCTCGTGATCCACTCACCTCGGCCTCCCAAAGTGCTGGGATTACAGGCGTTTGAGCCATGGCACCCAAGTTGTCTACTTTCTATACAATAGATAGAAATGCCTAGGAATAATTATTAATTGTGGTAAAAGAATAAAAATTGGTTCCTTTTATTTGAGGCCCCTGTGAGGACTCAGGAAGAGTATTGCTAAAATTTTGCTGCACATTATTTGAAAGGAAACATTTCTAGTAATTCTCTTGGGGCCACACCCCACAGAGATAAACATTTTTGAAGTTATGTTTTTGCCATCTGCAGCCAAGGCTCTTGAAACTCACTGATAGTGTCAGAAACCTATGTCATTCTAAATGTATAGCTCCTGTTGAAAACTTAACAGAAGCAATACTAATAGGAAGGAAAGACCCAGAAAAGTAGCAAATGCGATATTTTCTTACTTGGTAACTGCTTAGACCTTCATAAATGACTCAGTAATTTATGAAGTAATCCTTCATAAATCACTCAGTAATATTGAGTAATTTTAGTAAACATGAAATGACATGACAAATAATTAGAAACTTGGCAAGCCTATTGTTCTATGTCATCCAACAGGCTGTTTCTCGGGGCATCCTTTGATCCTGACCATTTGTCTGACAGTGAAGAAACCAAATGTGACAGCTTGAATGAAGTTCCTGTCCCCAGATTCCTTAAACTCAACAGAGCATATATTTTATTAGAAACAATAGTAAATTGCAAACAACCACTATGACTGAAGCAGAGATTGGAAGAGGAACTGTAAATACTAAATCATTTTGAGGAGGCAACCTATCCTGATTGAGAGGTTCTCCCAATGAAATGGTACTTCAAAGTATGCAAGGACTCCCAAGTTGAGGATTCTGCAGCAGTTAAACTTTTACGGTAAACATGAAAAAGCAGGGGATTTGGTTCTGGATTTTCTCCTGCTTCTTCATCCTCCTCTTCTTCCTTCTCCTCTCCATTCTTCTTCCCCTAAACAAGAATAGCAAGGGATGTAGCCTGAATTCCTCTTCCTGTAATAGCTTTTCCAATATCAGAGTTATTTCCATGACAGTAGACAGAAGTTTTAGCCATTCCCAAACCAACATTCTCACAAGATAGTGGAGTTTTTTGTATGCTCTGAACAACATAGATCCCTTGGCTAGGATTATTGACATCTTTGAAGACTCAACTATAGAAAGGATGAACGTTAAACTTTGTAAAAGGAAGTTGAACCTGCCTAACTATCTGGATCATACAGAAGTGTGCTCGGGATCAGTTGAAAAACTGAGCTCATTTCTGGATCACTTTCACATTTAACATTTCTTAAATAAGCTCTACTTAGGTTGTCCAAGGTAATTAGAGAATAAAATGTTACCTTTGTTAAAAAGGCACCTACAGTAAAGATATTGATAGTTTGTGAATAGTTTAAATTCTTCAGAAAGTCACTCCATCATTCACTCAATCTGCACTCAGTTTAAGACAAGAATGAATATTGTGACTTATGTAGTTAATTTTAAAATGTGATCAGATTTAAGAGATAGGTTGGGAAAGTCTGCTAACATTCACATTTCTATTAAGGTGACACGGCATATAACATCTGCAGTGGTAGACAGGATTTCCTACATTCAGAGTTGATCTTCTAGGCATTCATTGTTGTAGTCATCTGCTCATTCAGTTGTTCAATTGTGTTTTGTTAGTAGTTTCTACTAACTGATACTTGTATAGAGTTTTAAGGTTTATAAAGTGTATTTCTTCCATGCTGTCTCACTTAGGCAAAAGCACTGAACTAAATGTTCTGGTATACCAATGAGGATTACCTAAAAGGTGATCCTCTTAAAAATGTCCAAAAGATCTCTCTAATTAGTGCAAATTGTAATGGCCTGCCATTGGAAATAATGTGGAGTCTCTTGCTTTCAGTGTTAACTTCAAGGAAATCTTTATCAACTGAGATGGAATCTTAGCTTTTTGCAAGATTGAAGGACATAATATTAATATTTAGAACCAGTTTTATTTCTATACACTAACAATGGACAGTCAGGAAATGAAATTCTAAATAAATAATTTTATGTTATTTATAATAGTACAAAATAGATTAAAATACTGAAGCATAAAGCTGGCAAAATATGTGAGAAGCCATCACATTGAAAACTATAAAATACTGCCGAAAGAAATTAAAGAAAATTTAAAGGAATGAAGATATGTATTTTGGTTCACGAGTCAGAAAACTAAATATTATTAAGAAATCAATTCTTTCCAAACTGATCTAAAGATCGGATGCAATCCATTTATAATGTTAACAGACTTTTTAATTCACATGGAAATGCAAACGGCCTAGAATAGCCAAAATATTTTTTTTTGAAGAAGAAAGAATTAGAAGGCTAACACTATCCAATTTCAAGAATCAATAATCAAAATGTTATAGAATTGGCTTCAAGATAGACACATAAAATGATAGAAAATAATAAAGTTCACAAATAAATGCGTGTTTAGATAGATTACTGATTTTTGATAAAGGAGCAAAGACAATGTAGTGGGAAAAGTACTTTTGCAAATGATACTGAAACAATGGGATATCTATATATAAAAAAGAACTTAGAATCCAATGACTAATGCTAATGCCAATCTTGTATTCTAAAAATGTGATTTATTTCTTCTGACTTTGATATCTTATATAGGACACTAGCGTAGAATTTTGTAAAGGATTTGAAATGTCCAAAAGATCTCTCTCATTAGTGCAAATTATAAAGTTCCAGCATTGGAAATAGTTGTGGAGTGTATATCTAAATGGTGATTTATCTAAAAGTGGTTTTATTTGTGTACTTTATTATTTTCCATTGATTTATATGTCTATCTTGAAGTCAATTCTGTAACTATTTTGTTATCCTTTCTTCCAAAGGATTCACTCAACAAATACTTACTCAGTAATTATACAATGTCAAAGACTGTAGCTACAGTGACGACTAGATGAAAAAGATCATTGCCCTTATGGAACTTTAGATAGAATAAGTGACAGAAACATATTGATTAAGTCAATTTTGGCTTTCGTTGCCATTGCTCTTGGCGTTTGAGTCATGAAGTCTTTGCCCATGCCTATGTCCTGAATGGTATTGCCTAGGTTTTCTTTTAAGGTTTTTTTTTTTTTATGGTTTTAGGTCTTACGTTTAAGTCTTTAATCCATCTTGAGTTAATTTTTGTATAAGACGTAAGGAAGGGGTCCAGTTTCAGTTGTCTGCATATGGCGAGCCAGTTTTCCCAACACCATTTATTAAATAGGGAATCCTTTCTCCATTGCTTGTTGTCAGGATTTGTCAAAGATCACATGGTTGTAGATGTGTGGTGTTATTTCTGAGGCCTCTGTTCTGTTCCATTAGTCTATATTTCTGTTTTTGTGCCAGTACCATGTGGTTTTGGTTACCATAGCCTTGTAGTATAGTTTGAAGTCAGGTATCATGATGCCTTCAGCTTTGTTCTTTTTGCTTAAGATTGTCTTGGCTATACAGGCTCTTTTTTGGTTCCATATGAAATTTAAAGTAGTTTTTTCTAATTCTGTGAAGAAAGTCAATGGTAGCTTGATGGGGATAGCATTGAATCTATAAATTACTTTGGGCAGTATGGCCATTTTCATCATGTTGATTCTTTCTGTGCATGAGCATGGAATGTTTTTCCATTTGTTTGTGTCCTCTCTTATTTCCTTGAGCAGTGGTTTGTAGTACTCCTTGAAGAGGTCCTTCACATCCCTTCTAAGTTGTATTCCTAGGTATTTTATTCTCTTTGTAGCAGTTGTGAATGGGAGTTCACTCATGATTTGGCTCTCTGTCTATTGTGTATTGGAATGCTTGTGATTTTTGCACATTGATTTTTGTATCCTGACACTTTGCTGAAGTTGCTTATCAGCTTAAGGAGATTTGGGGCTGAGACGATGGGGTTTTCTAAATATAGAATCATGTCAACTGCAAACAGAGACAATTTGAATTTCTTTCTTCCTATTTGAATACCCTTGAATCTTCCTCTTTCTTTTTCTTGCCTGATTGCCCTGGCCAGAATTTCCAATACTATGTTGAATAGGAGTGGTGAGAGATGGCATCCTTGTCTTGTGCCAGTTTTGAAGGGGAATGCTTCCAGCTTTTGCCCATTCAGTGTGATATTGGATGTGGGTTTGTCATAAATAGCTCTTGTTATTTTGAGATACATTCCATCAGTACCTAGTTTATTGAGAGTTTTTAGCATGAAGGGGTGTTGAATTTGATTGAAAGCCTTTTCTGCATCTGTTTAGATAATCATGTAGTTTTTGTCATTGGTTCTGTTGAACCAATGACAAAATGTTGAACCAGCCTTGCATCCCAGGGATAAAGTCGGCTTGATTGTGGTGGATAAGCTTTTTGATGTGCTGCTGGATTCAGTTTGCCAGTATCATCACAATGATCGTTACGTAATGAAAATTGTAATACCTTCAACTGAAAATTACAAGTTGTTATGACAGCATGTGACTTGAGATCAATCTAGTAGAAGGAGTAGGGTGGAGCAGTCTAGAAAGGTTTCTTTGAAAAAAAGACATTGAGTTTGAGGCCTGAATGGGAGTAGACAGGAAAAGAGTATGCAGAAGACCATATCTGGAATCCTTGAGTTGGTGAAACCAAAGAAGCACAAATCTTAAATTGTAGGCATTTAACTTTGAAATTACCTGAAGAATAATATTTTACCATTATTTTTACTATAGTTATCAACACCAATTGAGTCTACATCCACTAGGCATAAATTGAGACAAGATTGAAATATTTAAAAATATTTTTCAATCTATCAGATTCATCAAGAATTTGGTTGATGTATACTATAGGATATAGTTTAGCATTTGTGCCTCAATCGCAATATAGTTATAATTTATACTCAGTTTTTTTACATTTTAGTTTTGAGAAAATTCCACCAGGATTTGGAATAAAGAAAATACCTTGTTTAATTCAATACTTGGGCTCTCATTCAATTACTTTTTTTCATCTGAGAAATTAATATGTTTCAACTATTCAGTGGTTGGATATGGAAAGATGATCACTGAATTTTCCTTCAAGCTCCTGGTTCCTTCGAGAATTATTTGGACAGTCTATTCAGTTATTATTTGTTGGAAGGAGTAGAAACTCACTCAAAAAAGCTTACATGAGACCCTAGACATTTATGAGAGTATACGGAGGACTCAGAAAAGTTCAAAATGCTTTCAACTTTGAAGAAATGTCTCTTTTCTGTGAAAATGGAGCACTCACTAAATTGTTTATTCTTTTTCTGAGTTTCAAATTTTACATTTTTAAGATAATAATATTAGTAAAAATATAGCTTCTTTATAGAAGTTCATCAGTTTGTCTAGTTTTGGGTGAAAAAGAAATCTGTGAGACCCTTTGTCAAGTATAACTTGTGTTTATGTCTGACACTTTAGAACACTGCATGGTTTTCTTCTGGGATATTTAGTTTTGTGTATTTTAATATAGAATGAAACTCTCTCAGGATAGGAATCCCTAAAAGTAATAGAAATATAATAAAATATTTTAATCTGTCTCTAAAAAAATTAGTTTGGAAACAAAGGATTATCCAAATTTTATAGTAGTGTACATTTGAATTTATGTAAATATATTTTATTGTGCTGGCCTCTGGCCATTTTTATTTAGCTATAATTAACACACAGACCTTAAGTCTTCAGTTTAATGATTTTTGACAATTGTATAAGCTCATATAATGATCACTCTAAACAAGATATAGAATATTTCCCAGAAAGTGCCCTCATGACCTTTTCCATCCAATTTCCCTCATGAAATTATCTAATTTCTATCACAATGGATTCGTTATATATATTTGGATTCTGTATAAATGGATCACATAGCATGTATTTTCAGGTTCTGGCTTCTTTTGCTAAACAAAATATTTTTGATACTTTTGCATGATAAGCACTTCATTCAACTTTTATTGCTGAGAAGTATTACATTTCAAACATATACCACATGTTTATTCACAAATTGAGCATATTTTGTTTCTGCTTTTTAACTATTAATAATTATGCTGCTATAAAGATGTACATGTAAGTCTTTGTGTGAACATATGTTTTTATTCCAAACCACTGAGTAGGATTGCTTGATCATCAGCTGAGAATGTTTATAAGAAACAACAAAAGCAAGGAGTTTGTATCATTTTACATTTCCACCAGCTATATTTGAGAGTTCCGGTTTCTCTATATTCTCAACAATTTTTTTTATATTAGCCTTTCTTGGGGATGTGAAGTGTTAACTCATTGTGGATTTTTTTCATGTGCCTATTGACCATTAATATCTCTTCTTTTGTGAGGTATATAATATTATTTTCCTCAATGTTTATTAGGCCATTCATTTTTTATTAATTTTTAGGAGTTATTTATATGTCTAGATGCAATTCTTTTGTCAAATATATATATATACTATCACATGTATGTATTGCGTTTTCAATCTATTGCCTGTTTACTCATTTTCTTAAGCTATCTCTTAATTAATAAGCTATATTTTCATAGCAGTTTTAGGCTTAAAGAAGAATTGAGCAGAAAGTATAGAATGTTCCCATATAGATGCCACCCCCTGCCACACCCTCACACAGTTTCTCCTATTTCTAACATCTTGTATCAGTATGGTCCATTTGTTAAAATTTATGAGCCAATATTGATGCATTATTGTTAAATAAAGTTCATGGTTTACATTAGGGTTCATTCTTTGCACTATACGTTTGTAAGTTTTGACAAATGTATAGACATGTGCCCACCATTACAGTATTATATAGAATGGTTTCACTGCCCTAAAAATACCCTGTGCTCCACCTATTCATCCCTCCCTCTTTCACCCAGAATCCCTCACAACCACTTATCTTTTTACTGTCTCTGTAGCTTTTGTCTTTTTCAGTATGTCATAATGTTGGGATCATACAGTATGTAGCTTTTTCAGACTGACTGTTTTCATTTAGCAATATGCATTTAAGATTCCCCTATGTCTTTTAATGACTTGATAGCTTATTTCCTTTTATTACTGAATAATATGCCATCATAGCTATATATTATACTATAGTTTGTTTGTCCATTCATCTATTGAAGGATATCTTAGCTGCTTTCAATCATGAATAAAGCTGCTATAAACATCTCTGTGCACATTCCTACGTGGACATAAGTTTTCAACTCATTTGGGCAAATACCAAGGAGCATATTTGCTGTATTATATAATAAGGGTATGTTTAGTTTGGTAAGAAATTGCCAAGCTGTCTTCCAAGTGGCTGTTTCATTTTGCATTTCTACAAGGAATGAGTAAGAATTCCTGTTGTCTCACATCCTTGCCAGCATTTGATGTTAACAATGTTTTGGATTTCAGTCATTCTAATAGGTGTGTACTGGTATTTTGTTTTGATTTGCAATTTCCTGATGGTATTCAATGGTGAGTAATATTTCACATGCTTATTTGCTATCTGTATCTGCATTCTTGGTGAGGTGTCTGTTCAGATCTTTTGCCTGTTTTTTAATCAGGTTGTTTACTTTCTTGTTGAGTTTTAAAAGTTCTTTTTATATTTTGGATACTTGTCCTTTATCAGATACATATTTGGCAAGATTTTTCAAAGTCTGTGCTTTGTCCTTTCATTCTAATAGCTGTCTTTTGTGGAGAAGTTTTAAAATTTTAATGAAGTACAACGTATCAGTTTTTTCTGTCATGGATTATGCTTTTCATGTTGTAGCTAAAAAAAATCACCAAACCCAAGGTCACCTAGATTTCCTCCCATGTTATGTAATAGTTTTATAGTTTTACCTGTAAGTCTTGAGTTAATTTTGAGTTACTTTTTATGAAAGATGTAAGATCTGTGTCTAAATTTTTGAGAATTCTTTGCATGTAGATATTTTGATAGTTCAGAACCATTTGTTGAAGTTCTGTCCTTTCTTCATTTAATACTTTGTTCCTTTGTCAAAGATCAGTTGACTACTTTTATGCAGGTCCCCTACTAGGATCCCTATTCTGTTCCATTCATCTGTTCATCTATTCTTTCACTAATACCACACTTTCTTGATTGATGTAGCTTTATAAGCAATTCTTGAAGTTGGGTTATAACCGCCCTCTGAATTTGTTCTCCTTCAATATTTGGGTCAATTGGCCTTTCCATGTAAACTTTAGAATCATTTGTTGATTGATAGACACAAAATAATTTGCTTACATTTTGATTGAGATTACATTGAATTTGTAGATCAGGTTGGAAAAGACTGACATTTTGGCAATATTGAGACATCTTATCTATATATATATGGAGTATTTCTTCTTATATTTAGTTCTTTTTTATTTTCTTCATCAAAGTTTTATAGTTTTCCTTATAGAGATCCTAAACATATTTGTTAGATTTATCTCTAAGTATTTAATTTTGTGTTAATATAAGTGTTATGCTTTAAACTTAAAATTCTATGTGTTCATTGTTGGCATATAAGAAAGCAATTGATTTTTGTACATTAATCTTGTACCCTGCAAACTTCCTAGAGTAACTTATTAGTTCCAGGAAGTTTTTTGTTTATTGGGATTTTCTACATAGACAACTATGTCATCTGTGAACAAAGACAATTTTTTTCTCCTTCCCAAACTATATATTTTTTATTTCCTTTTCCTGTCTTATTGCATCAGCCAGGACTTCCAGTACTATGTTAAATAAAATTGATGAGAAGGGACATCCTTGCCTTATTCTTGATTTCAGCAGAAAAGCATTTACTTTCTCTCCACTAAGTATAATGTCAGATATAGGAGTTTTTACAGATGCTCATTATCAGGTTGAGGAAGCGCCTCTCTACTTCTAGTTTGCTGAGATTTTTTTTCTACTCTCTTCAGTACCAGAGGCTAGAAAGTCAGAGTTTTTTTGTTTGATTGTTTGTTTGTTTGTTTGTTTGTTTTAATATTCTATCCTCTGCAGGTTGGTGCAAAAGTAACTGTGGTTTTTGCCATTAAAAAATATTAAATTTTTGTCATAAAAGTTATTTTTAATGGCAAAAACCGCAGTTACTTTTGCACCAACCTAATAATAGGTTGCATTTCTTCATATTTATTTGAAGTGGTGTTGAATTTTGTCCAAAGTTTTTCTGCATGTGCTGATAGTATATAATTTATTTTTTCTTAGAAGTCTTTTAATTTGGTGGATTGTACACATCAATTTTCAAATGAGCTATTTTTTGATGAGCAGAAATTTTATTTTTGATGAAGTTTCATTGTTTCTTTTTTCTTTCCTCTTATGGTTTTTGTGTTCCATCTGGACATCTTTTTAATGGGATTCTCTTTCAACACTAGATGATGAAATACTAAATAGTTTAAGAATTTTTAACAATAGTATCTTGGAGTGATAAAATTATGCAGGGAATAGTGGGAGCAAGATGGCTGAATAGAACCCTCTAATGATACCTCCCCTCACCCCATAGGAACACAATTTGAACAAATATCCACAGAAGAAAGTACCTTCATAAGAACAAAAAATAATGTGAGCAATCACAGTACCTGGTTTTAACATCATAGCAAGGAAGGAGGTACTGAGGAAGGTAGAAAAGACAAGAGAAGACATTCTTGAATTACTGACACTATTCTTCCCCCAACCCCAGCAGCAGCCACATGATATGGAGAGAGAATCTGTGCATTTAGGGGAGAGACAGCACAGTAATTGTAGGACTTTGCAGTAGAACATAGTGCTGCCCTGTCACAACGGAAAGCAACACAGGGCGCAATTCAACCAGCACCTACAGAAGCAGCATTTAGACCAGCCCTAGCCCAAGGGGAATCATCCATCCCAGCAGTCAGAAACTGAGTTCCAGCTAGTCCCACCATTACAGGCTAAAGTGCCTTGGGGTTATAAATAAACATGAAAGACAGTCTAGGTCACAAATGCTGCAATTCCTGGGCAAACCCTGATGCTATGCTTAGCTCAGAGCCAGTGGACTTGAGGTATGCATGTCCTAATAAGACACCAGCTGGGACTGCAAAGGGAGTCCTTGCATTACCTCTCCCTCAATCCCAGGCAGCACAGCTCACAGCTCCAGGAGAGACTCCTTCCTTCTGCTTGAGAACAGAACGGGGAGAGTAAAGAGGGCTTTGTCTTACAACTTGGAAATCCTCTCAGCCAGTAGAATAGGGCACCAGCAAGATTCCTGAGACCCCTGTTCCAGGCCCTAGCTTCCAGATAACATTTCTAGGCACACGTGGACCAGAGGGATACCTGCTGCCTTGAAGGGAAGGACCCAGTCCTGGCAGAATTCATAATCTGCTGACTAAAGGTCCCTTGGGCCCTAAATAACCAGCAGTAGGTACCAGGTAACACTTGCCATGCCATGGGCCTCGGGTAAGACTTAAAGATGCTGACTTCAGTTATGACGCAGCACCTTCCCAGCTGTGGTGCTATGAGGAGAGACCTGTTCTGCTTGAGGAAAGGAGAGAGAAGAGTAAAAGGTTCATGGTCTTGCAGCTTGGACACCGGCTCAGCCACAGTGGGGTAGAATACTAAGTGGGCTTCTAGGGTTCCCAATTTCAGACCTTAGCTCCTGGATGGCATTTCTGGACTTCTCCTGAGTCAGATGGGTGCCTACTTCCCTGAAAGGAAAGACCCAGGACTGGCAGCATTAACCACAAGATGACTCAAAAACCCTTGGGCCTTGAGTGATCATTAGTGGTAGCCAGTCAGTACTCATTGCAGGATTAGGGTGGTGGCCATGGGGAGAGACTCCTTCTGCTTGGGGAAAGAAGAGAGAAATGTAGAAGGAACATTTCTTGTGGCTTTGGTGCCAGCTCAGCTGCAGTAGAAAAAGCACCAAGTAGATTCCTAAGGTTTCTGACTCCAGGCCCTGGCTCCTGGATGGCATTTCTGGACCCACTCTGAGCTAGGGGTAGCTCACTGCCCTGAAGGGAAGGATACACACCTGGCTGGACTCACTATCTACTGAATCTACTGACTAAAAAGCACTTGGACATTGAGTAAACATCGGCAGTAGCAAGGCAGTTGTCGCCACAGGCGTTGGGTAAGACTCACTGCTGTAATGGCTTCAGGTCTGACCCAGTGCTGTCCCAGTGGTAGTGGCCACAGGGTTGCTTGTGTCACACTTCCTCTAGCTCCAATCAGCTCAGCAGTAAGAGAGAGAGTCCATTTATTTGGGGAAATGTAAGAGAAGAGAACAAGAGTCTCTGCCCGGTAATCCAGGCAATTCTCTCAGATCTTACTCAAGACCACCAAGTACCTCTACAAAAGTACAAGATTTAGATAATTACTGGGCTTGGAGTGCCCCCAGTACAGATACAGCTACAGTGACCAAAAACTTAGGTCACAACACTCAAATCCCTTCGAATAATTAGGAAGCCTTCCTGAGTTGCATGGGTACAAGCAAGCCCAGACAGATAATACTACAATAAATAACTAACTCTTTAATGCAAAGACATTGACAAACATCTACAAGCATTAAGACCATTCAGGAAAACATGACATCATCAAATGAACCAAATAAGGCACTAATGACCAATCTCAGAGTGACAGGGATATGTAACCTTTCAGAGAGCGTAATCAAAATAGTTTTGAGGAAGCTCAACAAAATTCAAGATAACATAGAGAAGGAATTCAGAATCCTAGCAGATAAATCTAACAAAGAGATTGAAATATTTTTTTTTAAATCAAGCAAAAATTTTGGAGCTAAATAATTCAACGGACAAACTGAAGAACACATCAGTGTCAACAGCAAAATGGATCAAGCGAAAAATTAGTGAGCTTGAAGACAGAATTGAAAACACAGTCAAAGGATACAAAAGAGAAAAGAATAAAAAAGAATGAAACATGCCTACAAGATCTGGAAGATAGTCTCAAAAGGGCAAATCTAAGAGTTGTTGGACCTGAAGAGAAGGTGGAAAGAAAAATCCAAATAGAAAGTTTATCCAAAGGGATAACAGAGAACTTTCTAAATATAGGGAAAGATATCCATATTAGAATACAAGAAGGTTATAGAACACCAAGCAGATTTAACCTAAGTAAGACTACCTCAAGACATTTAGTAATAATCGAACTCCCAAAAGTCAAGGATTAAGAAAGGATCCTAAAAGCACCAGAAGAAAACAAACAAACAACATACAAACACATTCCAATACATCTGGCAGCAGACTTCTCTGTGGAAACCTTACAGTCCAGGAGAGAGTGGCATGACATATTTAAAGTGTTGAAGAAACAAACAACAACAACAAAAAAAACTTTTATTCAAGAATAGTAAAAATATTTGGAATAAAATATTCTTCAAACATGAAGGAAAAATAAAGACTTTCCCAGACAAACAAAAGCTGAGGGATTTCATCAATACTAAAGTTGTCATCCAAGAAATGCTAAACGGAGTTCTTCAATCTGAAAGAAAAGGGCATCAACAAGCAATAAGAAATCATCTGGGCCGTGCGTGGTGGCTCACGCCTGTAATCCCAGCAATTTGGGAGGCCGAGGCAGGTGGATCACGAGGTCAGGAGATCGAGACCATCCTGGCTAACATTGTGAAACCCCATCTCTACTAAAAATACAAAAAAAATTAGCCAGGCATGGTGGTGGGCGCCTGTAGTCCAAGCTACTTGGGAGGCTGAGGCAGGAGAATGGCGTGAACCCAGGAGGCGGAGCTTGCAGTGAGTGGATATCATGCTACTGCACTCCAGCCTGGGCAACAGAGAGAGACTCCTTCTCAAAACAAACAAACAAAAAAAAAAGTAAAAAAGAAATCATCTGAAGGTACAAAACTCACTGGTAATAGTAACTACACAAACACAAAAAAATTATGACACTGTAATTGTTTGTAAACTACTCATATCTTGGGCAGAAAGATTAAAAGATGAATCTATGAAAAATAACAACTTTTCAAGACATAAATAGTATAAGATATAAATAAAAACAACAAAAAGTTAGAAAACAGGGGCATAAAGTTACAGTATAGCGTTTTTATTAGTTTTCTCTTTGCTTGTTTGTTTTTACAATCAGTGTTAAGTTGTCAACAGTTTAAAATAATGAGTTACTAGTTGTTTGCAAGCCTCGTGGTAACCTTAAATCAAAAAATCCTACAACAGATACATAAAAAAATTAAAAACAAGAAATTAAAACATACCACCAGAGAAAATCACCTTCACAGAAGGAAGACAGGAAGGAAGGGAGGTTGGATGAAAGAGAAGACCACAAAACAATCAGAAAACAAATAACAAAATGGCAATAGTAAATCCTTCCTTACCAATAATAACATTGAATGTAAATGGACTGAAGTCTGCAATCAAAAAAAACAAAGTGGCTGAATGGATTAAAAAATCTATGCAATGATCTGTTGATTACAAGAAACACTCTTCAAATGTAAAGACACACATAGACTAAAAAAAAAAAGGATGGAAAAAAATATGATATTCCATATCAATGGAAACCAAAAAAGAGCAGGAGTAGTTATACTTATATCAGACAAAATATATTTCAAGATTAAAACTATAAAAAGAGACAGAGAAATCCAGTATGTAATAATAAGGGGGTCAATTCAGCAAAAGAATATAACAATTGTAAAGATATACATATACAACACTGTGGCATACAGATATATAAAGCAAATATCATTAGAGCTAAAGAGAGAAATAGATCCCCAAACAATAATAGTTGGAGATTTCAACACCCCACTTTTAGCACTGCACAGATCATACAGACAGAAAATCAGCAAAGAAACATTGGACTTAATCTGCACTGTAGACCAAATGGACCTAGTAGATATTTACTGAACATTTCATCCAGTGGCTACAGAATAAACATTCTTCTCCTCAGCACATAAATCATTTTCAAAAGTAGATCATATGTTAGGCCACAAAACAAGTCTTTAGAAAAAATTTTAAAAAGAAGAAACAATATTAAGCATCTTCTCTGACTACAATGGAATTTACCTAGAAATTAATAACAAGAGGAACATTGAAAACTATAAAATCACATCGAAATGAAATAATATGTTCCTGAATGACCAATAGGTCAATGAAGAAATTAAGAAGGGAGTTGAACAATTTTTTGATACAAATGAAAGTAGAAATACAACATTCTAAAACCTATGGGATACAGCAAAAGCAGTCCCAAGAGAAAAGTTTATAGCAATAAATACACAAAATAAACATCAAAAAGGTAAAAAAATCAAATAAAGAACTTAATGATGCAACTAAAAACACAAGAGCATACAAAATCCAAAATTAGTAGAAAAAAACAAATAATGAAGATCAGAGTGCAGATTAATAAAACTGAAATAAAAAAACAAGAGAAAAGATCAATGAAATTACAAGTTGGCTTTGGAAAAGATAAAAAAAAATTCGACAAAGCTTTAGCCAGACTGACAAAAAAAGAGAGAGAGAGAGAAAAGACCAAAATAAATAAATCAGAGATTTTTTTTTTAAAGGAGACATTATATCTGATACTGTAGAAATTCCAAGGATTATTAGAGGTTACAATGAGCAAGTATATGACAATAAACTGGAAAACCTAGAAAAAAATGGATAAATTCCTAGAGGGATACAATTTACCAAGACTGAAAAATGAAGAAATAAAAAACCTGAATAGGCCAATAACAAGTAATATATTTCAAGACATAATAAAAGGTCTCCCAGCAAAAAAAAAAAAAAAACAAAAACCCAGGACCCGATGGCTTCACCATTGAATTTTACCAAACATTTAAAGAACTACTACCAATCCTACTCAAATTGCTCTGAAAAATAGAGGAGGAAGGGATACTTCCAAATTCATTCTACAAGGCAAGTATTACCCTGGTACCAAAACCAAAAACACATCAAAAAAAGAAAACTACAGGCCAATATCCCTGAGGAATGTTGCTGCAAAAGTCCTCAACAAAACACTAGCAAATCAAATTCAACAACACATTAGAAAGATTATTCATCATGACCCAGTGGGTTTTATCTCAGGGATGCAAATATGTTTTAATATATGCCATTCAATCAATGCGATACGTCCTATCAACATGATGAAGGACAAAAACCATGTAATCATTTCAATTGATGCTGAAAAAACATTTGATAAAATTCAACATCCTTTAATGATTAAAATAAAAACCTTCAAAAAACTGGGTATAAAAATAACATACCTCAACACAATAGTAAGTATACATAACCTACCCACAGCTGGTATCATGCTGAATGAGGAAAACCTGAAAGCCTTTCCTCTAAGATATGGAACAAGACAAGTATGCTCATCTTCACCACTGTTATTCAACAAAGTACTGGATGTCCTAGCTAGAGCAATCAGACAAAAGAAAGAAATAAAAGGTATCCAAATTGGAAAGGAAGACCTAATTATCCTTGTGGTATTAGTTCGTTTCCATGCTGGTATAAAGACATAGCCAAGACTGGCTAACTTATAAATGAAAAGAGGTTTAATGAACTCACAGTTTCACAAGACTGGGGATGCTTCACGATCATGGCAGAAGGGGCACATCTTACATGGTAACAGACAAAACAGAAAATGAGAACCAAACAAAAGGGGTTTCCCCTTATAAAACTATCAGATGTCATGAGACTTATTCACTACCATGAGAACAGTATGGGGAAAACTGCCCCCATGATTCAATTATCTCCCATCAGGTCCCTCCCACAACACCTGGGAATTATGGGAGCTCCAATTCAAGATGAGATTTGGGTGAGGACACAGACAAACCATATCACTTGTTTACAGATGATATGATCTTACATTTGGCAAAATCCAAAGACTCCATCAAAAAACTATGAGAACTAATCAACAGCGAAGTTGCAGGATACAGAATCAACAAACAGAAATCAGTAGCATTTCTAAATGCTAATAGCAAGCAATCTGAAAAAGAAGTCAAGATGGTGATCACATTTATAACACTTACAAGTGAAATAAAATACCTGGGAATAAACAACCAAAGAGGTGACAGATCTCTACAATGAAACCTATAAAATACTGACGCAAGAAATTGTAGAGAGCACACAAGTAAAGGGAAATACATTCCATGTTTATGGACTGGAAGAATCAATACTGTTAAAATGTCCATGCTCCCCAAAGCAATCTATAGATTCAATGCAATATGAAAATAACAATGACATTCTTCAAAGAAAAAAAAATCCTAAAATTTATATGTAACCACAAAAGATCCAGAATAGCTAAAGCTACACTACGCAAAACAAACAAACAAACAAACAAAAACTGGAGGAATAACATTACCTGACTTCAAATTATGCTACAGAACAATTGTAAGCAAAACAGCATGGCACTTGCATAAAAACAGACATATAAACCAATGGAACAGAATGGATAACCCAGAAGTAAATCCATACACCTACAGTGAACTCATTTTCAACAAAGGTGCCAAGAAAACACATTAGGGAAAAGAGAGTCTCTTCAATGAATAATGCTGGGAAAACTGGACATCCATTTACAGAAGAGTGAAACTAGACTCTATCTCTGGCCATCAAATCAAAATCAAATCCAAATGGATTAAAGACTTAAATCTAAGACATGAAACTATGAAACTATTGAAAGAAAACATTGAGGAAACTCTTCATGAAACTGGTCTGGGCAAAGATTTCTTGAGTAATACTCCAAAAGCACAGGCAACCGAAGCAAAAATGGACAAATAGATTACATCAATTTAAAAAGTTTCTACACAGCAAGGAACACAGTCAATAAAGTGAAGAGGCAACCCACAGAATGGAAGAAAATATTTACAAATTACACATCTGACAAGGGACTAATAACAAGACAATGTAAGAGGAACTCAACTCAATAGGAAAAATAATCTAATAATCTAATTTTGAAATTGGTAAAAGATCTGAATAGACATATCTCAAAAGAAGACAAATGACAAAGAGGCGTGTGAAAGAGTGTTCAACATCACTGATCATCAGAGAAATGCAAATCAAATCTTCAATGAGATATCATCTCATCCCAGTTAAAATGGCTTTTATCCAAAAGACAGATAATAACAAATGCTGGTGAGGATGTGGAGAAAAAGGAACTCTCGTACTCTGTTAGTGGGAATGTAAATTAGTACAGCCATTATGGAAAAGAGTATAGAGGTTCCTCAAAAAATTAAAAATTTTATTACCATATGATCCTGCAATCCCACTGCTAGGTATATACCCCCAATGAAATAAAATCAGTATATCAAAGAGATATATGCATCCCTATGTTTATTGAAGCACTGTTAACAATAGCTAAGATTTGTAAGGAACCTAACTGTCCATCAACAGATGAATGGATATAGAAAAATGCAATATATATATATAGACAGTGGAATACTATTCAGCCATTAAAAAAGAATGATATCCTGTCATTTGCAACACCATGGATGGAACTGGAAGACATTATGTTAAGTGGAAAAATCCAGTCACAGAAAGACAAGCTTCAGATGTTCTCACTCATTTATGGGAGCTTAATATTAAAACAATTGAACTCGTGGAGACAGAGAGTAGAATAATGGTTACCAGAGGCTGGAAAAGGTAGTAGGATGGGAAGGAGGGTTAATGGAGATGGTTGATGGGTACAAAAATATAGTTAGACACAAAGAATAAGATCTAGTGTTTGATAGCAAAACAGGGTAATTACAGTCCACAATAGTTTATTGTACATTTTTAAATAACTGACACAGTATAACTGTAGTGTTTGTAACCCAAAGAAATGGTAAATACTTGAGGTGATAGATACCCCATTTACTCTGATGTGATTACGCATTGTGTGCCTGTATCAAAATTTTTCATATACCCCATAAATATATATACCCACTATGTACCCATAAATATAAAAAATTTTAAAAATTATGCAGAATGAATTTTCATATAAACCACTACAACAAACAACTATAGCAATTGAAAAGAAACAGAACACTGACATTAAACTATAGAAAGTCCAGCAAAGTAATCAGTGAATTTTTAGCTTATCGATCCTTCACAGTTCACTTTAGTTTATCACATCAGTCTGTCTGAGAAGATAAGCAGACCTGAAAGCCAGCCTGCCCTCCACACAGCAGGCAGCAGCCCTAGAGGTGGGGAAACTATTTTCTAACTGACTAAAGATGCTATCCGTCATGTAAACTTTCTAGTGAGATTGCATCATCCATGAAGCAGTTTATCCAAGTCTTTTAAAAGCCCATTGCATGGGTATGTCTTCTATAAATCTCACATTCAAAACCAATGCAGATCACAGTACTTACGGTGTACTTGTACTTGTTTTGAAAATGTGAATTGTT
This sequence comes from Piliocolobus tephrosceles, assembly GCF_002776525.5. Classification (NCBI taxonomy): domain Eukaryota; kingdom Metazoa; phylum Chordata; class Mammalia; order Primates; family Cercopithecidae; genus Piliocolobus; species Piliocolobus tephrosceles. The sequence continues at coordinate 65,915,851 of NC_045435.1, read as the reverse complement.
TCAACATGAATGACATACTAAAGAACAATCTGGGTGAAACACAGATTTTACATTTGCTTATGTGTGATTTTGTCCGCAAGAAACACTAGGTAAATTTAGCCACTGAAGTAAACTGAGTTGCCTAGATAGACACAAAAGGCATGCACAAGCACACCTCAAACATCTAATTCAGTTCACCATGGGTGTTATGCACTACAACCACCTAGAGCCAGTGTTGTAACTTTCTATTCAATTTCACATAACCTTTTTGTACCACTTCACAATAACTCACAAGCTATATGATGAAAGAAAGAACAATGGTTATGAATGCAATTGGTTGCCTATAGATCTACCTAATCTCACCTCCCAAAAGAACCTGGATGTTCAGGAGTAATAAAAGAATATTCAATAAATAAAACTGTATATTACAGTGGTATTATTCGCAAATAATGAAACAAGAATAATATGATAATAATTATTTTGACTGGGAGCAAACAAAGGAAACTATAAGACTTTTGTGTAAATTATGCTTTTTAAGAGAATAATTTCTCTGGAATTTGATCTTACTCTGAAAATAGGAGAGTTACACTAAATTAGTTTCTGATTCCCACTTAGCTTTACATAAGAATAGCATTTAGGTATGTGTAAATAATTAGGAATTCTATCAAATTAGAACCAGGTTTTCTATCACACTGCTACTGCTTACACTCTGCTTAGACTCCCTTCCTCTCTCCACTAAATTCCTGCCATCATCTCCTGTTTCCATGCATATCTTCTGACAACCTACACTCAAGACAACACCTTCTTAAAATGATTCCATTAAAGTACAAGTTAGATGGTGCATCCTCCTTCTCAACACCCTGCAGTAGCCCTCCATCTCACAGTAGAAAGCCAACGGCCTTACATTGCTTTGTGTCCTTCTTACCTCTCTGACGGCAACCCCATATCCCTTACTCTTCCTTCCCCACTTGATTCCAGCACTTACTGACCCTCCTACAGACAAACCTGATTCCGTATTTTCTGTGCACTGGCTATTTCCTCTGCTTGGAACATCATCTCTTCAGATACTGATATGGTTTGCTTATGCGTCCTCATCCAAATCTCATCTTGAATTGTACTTCCATGATTTCCATGTGTTGTGGGAGGGACCTGGTAGGAGATAATTTGAATTATGGGGGTGATTTCTCCAATCCTGTTCTCCTGGTAGTGAATAAGTCTATGAGATCTGATGGTTTTGTCAGGGTTTTCCACTTTTGTGTTTTCCTCATTTTCTCTTGCTGCTGCCATGTAAGAAGTACCTTTTGCCTCCCACCATGATTCTGAGGCCTCCCCAGCCATGTTGAAGTGTAAGTCCAATTAAAACTCTTTTACTTCCCAGTCTTGGGTATGTCTTTATCAGCAGTGTGAAAACAGACTAATACAGTAAAATGGTACCAGTAGAGTGGAGCGTTGCTGAACAGATACCCGAAAATGTGGAAGCACTTTGAAACTGGGTAACAGGCAGAGGTTGGAACAGTTTGGAAGGCTCAGAATAAGACAGGGAAATGAGGGACAGTTTGGAACTTGCTATAGACTTGTTGAATGGCTTTCACAAAAACACTGACAATGATATGGACAGTGAAATCCAGGCTGAGGTGGTCTCACATGGAGATGAGGAACTTGTTGGGAGCTGGAGCAGAGGTGATTCTTGTTATGTTTTAGTAAAGAGACTGGCAGCATTTTGCCCCCACCCTAGAGATTTGTGGAACTTTGAACTTGAGAGAGATGATTTAGGGTATCTGGTGGAATAAATTTTTAAACAGCAAAATGTTCAAGAGGTGGCTTGGGTGCTATTAAAGGCATTCGGCTTTAAAAGGGAAGAAGAGCATAAAAGTTTGGAAAATTTGCAGCCTGAGAATGTGATAGAAAAGAAAATCCCATTTTTTGAGGAGAAATCCAAACTAGCTGCAGATATTTGGATAAGTGCAGACACTTGGATAATGAGGAGCTGAATGTTAATCCCCAAGACAATGTCTCCAGGGCATTTAGAGACCTTTGCAGTAGCCTCTCCCATCACAGACCCAGAGGTCTAGAAGGAAAAAATGGTTTCATGGGCAGGGCCCAGGTTCTCTGTACTGTGTGCAGTCTAGGGTCTTGGTGCCTTGCATCACAGCTGCTCCAGCTATGGCTGAAAGGAACCAATGCAGAGCTCAGGCCATGGCTTCAGAGGGTGCAAGGCCCAAGCCTTGGCAGCTTCCGCAAGCTGTTGAGCCTGTGGGTGCACAGAAGTCAAGAACTGGGGTTTGGGAACCTCCACTTAGATTTCAGAAGATGTATGGAAACACCTAGATGCCCAGGCAGAAGTTTGCTGCAGGGGCAGGGCTCTCATGGAGAAACCTCTGCTAGGGCAGTGCAGAAGGCAAATGTGGGTTGGAGCCCCCACACAGAGTCCCTACTGGGGTACTGCCTAGTGGAGATGTGAGAAGAGGGCCACCATCCTCCAGATCCCAGAATGGTAGATCCACTTACAGCTTGCACTGTGCATCTGGAAAAGCTGCAGACACTCAGTGCCAGCCAGTGAAAACAGCTGGGAGGGAGGCTGTACCCTGCAAAACCACAAGGATGAAGCTCCCCAAGACCATGAGAATCCCCCTCTCAGATCAGCGTGACCTGGATGTGAGACATGGAGTCAAATAAGATCATTTGGAGCTTTGAAAGCTGACTGACCTGCTGGATTTTGGACTTGCATGAGCCCTTATACTCCTTTGTTTTTGCCAATTTCTCCCATTTGGAATAGCCGTATTTACCTAATACCTGTACACCCATTGTATCTAGAAGTAACTAGCTTGCTTTTAACTTTACACACTCATAGCTAGAAGGGACTTGCTTGTCTCAGATGAGACTTTGGACTGTGGAGTTTTGGGTTAATGCTGAAATGAATTAAGACTTTGGGGGACTGCTGGGAAGGCATGATTGGTTTTGAAATGTGAGGACATAAGATTTGGAGAGGCCAGGAGACAAATAATATGGTTTCGTTCTGTGTTCCAACCCAGATCTCATCTTGAATTGTACTCCCATAATTCCCATGTGTTGTGGGAGGGACTTGGTGGGAGATAATTTGAATCATGTGGGTCGTTCCCCCACACTGTTCTTGTGGTAGTGAATAAATCTCACAAGATCTGGTTTTATCACAGTTTCCATTTTTGCATTTTGCTCATTTTCTCTTGCCACCACCATGTAAGAAGTGCCTTTTGCCTCCTGCCATGGTTCTGAGGCCTCCCCAGCCATGTGGAATTGTAAGTCCAATTAAACCTCTTTTTCTTCCCAATCTCAGATATGTCTTTATGAGCAGCATGAAAACGGACTAATATAGATACCAAATGTCTCCCTCCCTCATCTTGTTGGGATCTTCCTTCAGGTGACATATTCTTAATAAACCCTACATGCTACACTACTTAAAATTTCAATCCCCACTTCTCTAACTATTCTCCATCCTGATTCTCTTTCTCTTTTATTTTGTTTTCCAATAGTACTTTTACTTTCTGACCTGCCATGTAGTTAACTTATTTTTAACTTATGTACTATAGGTTAGTTGCTCATCCTCTCCGCTGCTAGAATGTAAACCCTACAAGGGCCGGGATCTTTATAAGTTTTGTTTACTGATGTGTTGCAAGGGCTTAGAATAGTGCCAGGAACATAGTGGTTGCTCAATAAATAATGTTTGAATAAAGTAATGAATAAGTGAGACTATTAACACCACAAAAACTTCTAGTATTTCAGGAGTATAAATGTATTTCTAATGTTTTCTAGTCTCATTAACACAGCAGGCTTAAAACTAGAAAGATAATGATGAAAAAATCCAGAGTTTCAAGTAGACCCAGACCTAACAGTAGGCTCTGAATTTGGTGATGAAAGTGCTCCAATAGGGATCTTTTAAAAAACTGAGCAAAAATCTAAAATCTATGAGTGTTATTAGGATGGCATAGGGCAAGAACACATACAGATTGTCTTTTTTCAGTTGAATTACTATGAAATGCTCATTTTTATCTGTGATGTTCTTCCCTCATCATTCTATTAAAGATAAAGATATATTGATTTTAACAGTATTGATTCAGTTGTTTCAAAGAGGGAAGAAAAACTCAGCCTGTGTTTTTCCACTGGGATTGTGCTATTTAAAACAGTGTGGCAGAAAAGCAAGTGAGCATGACTGCTTAATTACAGTAGAACATGCTACCAATTCAACTATTGATTTTACTTCATTCCCCATCTTATAATATATTATATACTTTTTCATACATTCTACCTAGTGTTCAATATAGAATTTTATATTTATAAATTCTTTTAAATATTTAATGCCTTTCCATTTAAGTTCTTAAATCAAATGTTTTCTAATAGACTGAAATAATCAGCATCACGCTGAAAATTTAGGAAAAAGATATAGCGGTAGATCAAACCTTATAATATGTAAGGAGTTTTAGAAAACACAAAGCCATGTATCTGAATAGTAAATGTGTCAAATTATACATATTAATTAGAATTTATGGATTAATATAATAGAAATTGTGTAATGATATGAATACGGTACAGCAGTATATAATGACATTCATATATGCAGGTAATATGGAAAGTGAAATGTAAATTTATGTGATTTAATAAGCTTGTTATAGAACAACATATAAAAATTGAACAAGAAAAAGCTTGGCTTCATTAGCATGTGATATAAATTATTTTTAAAATTCTGTTTGAAACATAAATTATACTGCTATATGGAAGGTTTCTAATTTTCTTGGATAATAGGGCCACAATATTTTAGAAAAGTAAAAAGATCATTGACAATAAGTTGAAGATCAGTGTAAATATTACATGCATACATCCAGATGTGCGTGCCTATGCACGTGTATGTATGTGTTTTAGGGTATGTACCAAGTTTACAACCACTGATGTTGTGCAACAATAAGTATGAAATGAACAAAACTCAACTGCCATATGTAGCCAAGCAAGTTAGCAACGGCATTTAGTTATTTGTTAAAGCTTACACACTAGAAAAAAAAAAATCTGCAATATATTTTGCTGTGTTATTCCCCCATACCACTTTGGTCCTTTCTGTAGGTTGTTTTCTTGATCTATGAAGGCATTAGGGAATGACCAGTAATTAGAGTTATAAGACCAAACGATGGTAATATTGGGTGCCGCCCAGGCTATCTAAGTTGCTAATGTGCAATCTCATTTCAGAAGAGCTGTCACTATAAAACCAGGTCAGCATGGCGGCAGAAATCTATAAATATAGTGCCTATGTCATATCCTATCATCTCTGGAAGGAGCACGCACCCTGTCTTTTTAAAAGAGGTTTCCATATGCTATAGAAGACATGTGTGATAAATTAAGCACTTCTTTCTAGACACTGAAAACATAATAGTGATATAATTAATTACAGTCATAGTCTTGTTAAAAATGTGCAGAAAAATTATACCTTTTTCGATTAGCATGAAATATAAGTGTCAAATCTGTAATAAAACCCTGATCAATAAAACAATAATAATTGTGTTGTTAAAAGCGGACATCGAAAGGTGTTCATGGCAACATATTTTAAAGGTTAGAAACCCTTTTAAAATAAACGGATTTCATCTTTACACTATGTCATCTAAATCATTACTGTGTTTGTGTATACAATTATAATCAGACGATAAATTGCAGCTATTGAATGGATTAAGTCTGCACTTCTTGACCTCATAAATCTGAGATTGTCATATCTTTAGAAAATGCTTGTGTAACAATCAGTTGATTACATGGCATGAGCAGCTGTGTGCATGTTAACTGGAAAATATGAAAGGGGAAGGGTAATTCAAAGTTCAATGGTGGAACTTTATAACATATTTGACACACTCTTTTTAACACTTTCAAACCCTTCCTTTGGAATATGCTATCGATTTTAGTAAGTTTACATATTTAATAGAAGGATGTTGAGAAGGTTTAACAAAATGGGGTCCAACTGAAATGTCAATGTTTATGAAGATTCTCTGAAAAGATTTGTTCATGTGAAATCACTGTTTTTGAATGCTTTAATAGAGCATAAGGAAGAAGAGTATAGGGTGAGAAATACTTCACGGTATTTCTCTCTAGTTAGTGATTTGGGGGAAAGAGTCCTCACGAATCCATTTCTCACAAATGACATTCTGTTTTTAAGTGTACTATTTCCACCAGCTGTGCAAAGCCACTGTGACACGACTTCAGTTTACATTTAAAAAAATACATCGAAGATTGTCTGATGTTTTACATTATCAAAAATTTTGAAACCGTGAAAATGATTACCTTACCCTAATGAAAATAAAATGCTTAAGGTAGCAATATACTAATAGTTTCTGAAGGCAGGCTATACCTGAATCTGCTATTTTATGTTTAATTCAAGAGGTGTTATGTTCATTTAAGATCTTCTTAAGGAGAATTGGTTTTAACTAAAATTTATCTATTTGTGTATAGCTTCCACCTTCAAAAATTTATATAGAATATGACCCAATTTTGAAAATCTCATATATTAAAATGGTGTTAATCAAAGATTCAAAGAGAATTAGATTATTAATAATGAAATATTTTCATTTACTTTAATTTTCTCAGATGAAAGGAACTAAAGCGTGCTTTAAGCATTAGTTAGGAATTTACAGCCTGCTCATAAAAGTGGCATTTTTCTCATTTTGCATAAAAAGTTAGAGTATAGAATAGCTAAATAACTAATCCCAAGGTCACAACGAAAAGGGGAATCAGGGGCAGCTAAAAAGAGAATCCTCAATTTCAAGCTCCTGAGGAACAATTGCCTTTTTATAACTCCTATTTAATAACATTTAATGATTAAATTACCATGAAAATAAAACATCTTGTTCGAAAGGCTTTCTAGTGTGGAAAAATAGAAGACAGTGATCTATGATATGCACTCAACTTCGTTAAAACAGTCTCGTAACAGATTAGACCCAGCATGCTCGCCACCTGTCTGGAGAGCCCAGGGCTTTTCGAGAGCTGTGGAAGGGATGTCCACATTTCAGGAGAGGTGGAATTTTTTTGCCTTCATGAATTCTGACGGGGATAGTTGATGATTAGAAACAATTGCACAAATGTCTCATTCTGACTTCGGACATTATATCCACACAGATTGCCACTTCATTTAATGTTGAAATCTACAGTTCTGTTAGACAATGCTATAGTACCTTGTTAATATACTTTATTAGCTAATAGGGGCTATACCTAATAATAATAGCTAAAATTTAAGTGTCAGTCTTTGCCTTAGACAATTTACTTACATTAACTCACTCAGTATTTCATGTAACCTCTGAGGGAATTATTGTATTTAACATCCAGATTAGGAAACTAAACCATTAAATGTATTGTCCAAGGTCACAGAACTAGAAGGTGGCACAGCTAGAAGATGGAACACCAGATTTCAACATCAAGGACTGAAATTCTCAACCACTAGACAATACTGCCTCCAGATTTTGCCTTTCCTGGCCCTATTTGATTCCTCAATGTGGGGGTTTTTGGAGCTCAGGAATTTAAGCTGCCCAGTAGGATGCCTCATAAAATTCACTGCTTTAAAAGAAACATTTTAATCCAAAATTGTAATCTAAAAATAACCCATAGGTGAGTATGGCTAGTTTTGTTTTGTCGTCTTCATTGACCTGACTAGTTACGTGATGAAATGCAGCTACTGTAGTGTGTATGAGTTTTTCCTTTGTGTAAAAAATACAATCAATTAAAGTTTACCATTCTAGTCAAAGAAAGAATTTTTTTTCAAATAAGTAGTTAAAGCAATCAAACAACTGCTGTGAGAAATTTTTCTCTTAATAGAGTACTTACTTGTCTACCACAGAATGGATTGAAAGGAACTTATTCAAAATTTGTCAAATTGGTTCTTGACTTTCTTTGACATCACTGATATAGACATTCAATGAAGTAACCCAATTGATTAACTATTTTAGGTAAATATGCCAAATGAAAATAATGACATTTGGGGGTTATTTGATATCTGTAATTCTATGATACCAGCACAGCCTTACTTAATTTTTTCTCAGCTGAGTTAATACAAGTTTTCCTTCCATGTCCCCCTCAGTCTGTGGTTCTTCCCATATGTCTTCCTGACATCTGAAAGTGCCATATCCACCAACCCAGGGCTTTGGGACATGTTCTTTCCTTGTCTAGAACACATTTTCCCATCCTCTTTCCCCATCCCTACCCTAGCTAAAAGTACCTTTTAACTTTCCACAGTTTTTCAGATCTCAACTCAATTGTGCCTTTTCTGAGAAAAGTCCCCTGACCTCCATTACAAGGTTAAAACCCCCTATTGCAGGTTACCAGAATACCAGTATCTCCTTTCACAGCAACTGTCAGCACAACTGAGTGATATGTTTACTGCTATGACTCTCTGATTAATGCCTCTTCCCAATAGCCTGGAGGCTCCATGTTGGCAGGCGCTATATCTGTTTTTGCTCATTTACTCCCAGTGCCTAGCACAGTCCCTCATATGTATTAGGTAATTAATAGATAGCATATTGAATGGAGGGACAATGAATATCAAGCTGATGAAGCCAGAGACATAGTACACCTGTGAGCAAAAAGGGAACATTGATTTCTAATCAACTTCATTGAGTTGTAATTTACATAGAATAAAATGGGCCCATTTTTAACTGTGTGGCTCAATCAGTTTTCAGTATCGCAGTTTTTCATAGGTTGCCTCTCTGACACTGAACTTTAGCACATTACGAGTCATCGAATGTTCCTGGACTTTGGGCCCTTCATCTGTAATAAGATACTGTGCTGTTCCTAAGTCCCTGCCCATTCCAGGATTCTAGGTCTGTGTTTAGGTTCTCTGCATTTCAGAATATATTTAAAGATATATTTTCCCAAAAGGATATCTATACCTCTAGAAACTTGTCAAAAGATAGGCTCAGCTTGCCTGATTTCGGTAGTGATTTGCTTATACACTCCATAATTTATCAAATTTGAATTTTTAAGTTATCCCCACTTTGAAAAAGGAAGATTTGGCTCACTTAAAATAGCATGTCTTTGAATATATAGTTCAATATCTTTGTCAGCATTTCCATCCACTAGAATTTAAAACAGAATATTGAGACCTCTTCAACCAGAGTTGTGGTAGCTTTTTTCTATCAAGGCCACTAAGCAGAGTGGAAAAAAAATTAAACAAAGGTTACTTATGTAAAAAACAATTCAGGTATTTATCTTCTTTCAACCTATCCTCCTTTCTTCTTTCCTTCCTTTCTTTTTTCTCCCTGTTCATACATTCATTTGCTCATTGGTTCATTATTTTAATAACAGAAATACAAAAACAGTACATCAATCTACTTTTGGAATTGAACACAAGAAATTATTAATTGTTCACTAAATATAACACATAATTTAAAACATATCAGACTCTTTTATGTGAATAGTAAACAGAGAGAGCTTAATTGAATTTTTTATTTAAAAAAAGAAGACAAGCAATGTGAGCAAGAACTGCCCAACACACTAGAAAAGTTCATAGAGAAAGGAGAAAAAAGAGAAAAAGCCAAGACAGATTGACAAAACCAGCCATCCACAGTGACCTGTATTTTGATAAAAATAGATGCTTTCTATTTTTAGGAGAGATACACCCAGCAGTGAATATTTAGGACATTTATTCTCAAATGATGCCCTTGCACTCTGTATTTGAAACTAAATATTTTTAAACGATCTAATTCACACAAAAAAATCTTATAAATAAAATAATATCCCTCTGAAGACTGCTCTCCGATTATTTTATAATTCAACTTTTGTATCTGAATCTGCTAATCTCTACTAGCATATAGATTTAGCATGAAAATATATATTTAATTATATTAATAATTTTAAAATTTGTATTTTAGGGTAGGACTTCTCTACCAAAAAATCGTAAAAGCTACTAATTTAAGAATTGGCTAGGCACGGTGGCTAACAGCTATAATTCTAGCACTTTGAGAGGCCGAGGTGGGAGTATCTCTTGAGGCCAGGAGTTTGAGGCCAGCCTGGGCAAGATGGCAAGATCCCTGTGGCTACAAAACATTTAAAAACTAGCTGGACTTAGTGGTGGGTGCCCGTAGTCCAAGCTACTCAGGAGGCTAAGATGGGAGGCTCAGCCGTGAGCCTAGAAATTCAAGGTGGCATTGAGCTATGATGGCACCACCACACTCCAGCCTGGGTGAAAAAGTGAGACCCCATCTCTACTCATACTAATAATAAATAAAACAAATAATTTAAAAATTGATGTTAAAAATATTTTTCTATGTATTTTTATCTTTTGTGAAATTTTAATAAAAGAATCCAGGCACGTAGTTTAAAAAAAAATCAAGCAGGACAAAGGACTATAATCAAAACACCAGATGATCTTAATACCTTCAGTCTCACTAGCTGAGGAAATCATTTTAATGGTTTCCTATGTAGTTTTTTGGAGTGATTGCCTCCAAATGCTAAATGATATGCTTAATTACTACATCTCATTTATCAAATTTAATATAACATATTAGACATAAAAGATGAGAAGTTTACACTACTTCATTTCCACTACCCTGCCAACTTGTAACTCCTCACTTACTCCCAATCTTTGATAGTTCTATCAAAGAGCTATCTGAAAGAACTTTGGCCCTCTAAAGGACTTTACACCTTTATATTATAGATTTAAACTGTCATTTCATGTTCATCAATTACTCTCAACACCCTACTATATACGATGAAAATATTAGTACTTCACCTCTCTTTTCTCTGTTTGTATCCTTCCAATTTTTCACTTCCTAATCTACACTCTTCATTATCTTTCTACCTTTCAACATGAATATTTTCATAATTTTATTCTATTCTAGAAATATAATTTCATCTTTTTTTTTAAATCTATAGCAAGTGGGGGCATGCAGCAGACATGGAAAGACATTTCATAAGACGAACAGAAGGGATAGGATTGTTCTCCATGGCGGTGGGCAAAGTAAATTCTATTTTCTGTCTTCCTACAGCATCTTGAGTAAAATATTGATTTGTTATTAATACAATGTGGAATAGTATATGCTTTGTAAAGGTGCCTTCATGCTTGAGTCTTGGCCAAAGTTAAGCATGGTTCAAAAGATAGGTCTTTCAAGGGGATCCCATTACACTCTGGTTATGAGAGCATATACTTAGGTCTTGAGTTATGTTTTAGTGTAAGTCTTTAAGGATGTCATAGAAAGGTGAGCTATGATACCAAAGTGATCACAAAGCAGTGCTGGTTAGAGTGTGTGGCCTGGGTCAAAGGTAAGAAGGAACCTAGGATAATGACATGTTAGGGAAGTTAAGAAAGTAAGTTTTATTCTTGGAGAATAGTTTTAAGAGAAATAAAAAGTCACCAACATGGGGTTTGAGTGTAAAAGTGTCATGGGCATTTTTGAAGAATCAGTTTGGGAAATGGAGTCAGGGTAGAAGGCAGATTCTCTAGGAAATGACTGTGTGATGGGAGAGGTTTCCAGGAACCTTGCATAAGGAAGTCTGTAGAAAATGTGCTGGACAAACTGGAAGGGAAAGCAAGTCTTATCTATCCCCAAAGGCCCATCTCAAGTGTCATCTCTTCACAAGACTCTTTCTGCCTTCTGCAGCTCCTTGCTGATTGAAAGTCCTTTCTCCCCCTTACATTGTCATGATCACCTTTCTATGCCCCTCTTAGAGAACTTATCCACCTTTTGCTTTGTGTTAGATTACTTATAAATATGTGATGTCTGTTCAATTAGATGGTAACTTAATGTCTAATTTATCTTTACCTCCCCAACACCTAGACCAAAATCTTACATATAGCAGGCATTTAATAAGTGTCTTTCAAAAATGTGTTAATATGTGTATGCATGATTAAAAGAGAAATGTGTTCAGTTTTTTTCTCTTCTTTGTTTCCTTCTTTTGTTTCTACCTTTCCTCCATCTATCCTTTTTTCATTCCTTCCTTTCCCCCACCCCACCGCTTTGCTTTATTTATTTTTTTTCCTTTTTCTAACAAAGATAAAGCCTATCTATGCATGCATGGACAGGGAAAAGCAGAGGTTGAAGGATTAGTAGAGATTGAAAATCCTAACAGAGAACAAGAATAGAAATGATAAAAAGAAGAAATATGATCCAGATGTTTCAAAAAATTCTTCCAAAAAGAGAGTGCAACATACAGATACTAGGTACTCACAAAAATTACAATTAAAAATTTTAAAAAGGAGAGTGCATAAACCACTCTCTAAGGCTAGAAGGGCCAGGCCAGAATATGAATGTAATATCTTAGCTGAGCATGCACTGAAATTTTTTCAATGATGCTTGCCTGGATGTGAAAGTAGAGGAGTGTTCAAATTCCTGCCATTTCTCTGCACTAAGAATAGATTGAAAAACAAACAAGAATCAAATTACCATAAACACATTTCAAATGTGAGTGAACAGAGTTTTAAATGCAAAGGGAAAAAAAATACAGAGGTTTGTATAGTTTCCGTTTGAAGGACCAACAGTCCATAAAGCAATTATCTGCATTCAAACTAGCTGTCAGAATTGATGGCCATTTAAATATGGATCATTATTATGTTTGAGTCACTTAGGCCTCTTACAGAATTAATTGAAAGGAATCTCAAGAACCTAAAGAAAATTGTGGCATTTATTACATTTAAAATGTAATAAATAGAGTAGAAGATTTAAGGAAGAGAATGCTGACTACTTTCTAATCCATCACCTAAGGCAGGGGTCCCATGGCCTGTTAGGAAACAGGCTGCACAGCAAGAGGTAAATGGCAGGCAAGAGAGTGAAGCTTCATCTGTATGTACAGCCGCTCCCCATCACTCACATTACCATTTGAGCTCCACCTTTGGTCAGATCAGTGATGGCATTAGATTCTTATAGGAGCGTGAACCCTATTGTGAACTGTGCATATGAGAGGGCCAGGTTGCATGCTCTATATGAGAATCTAATGCCTGATAATCTGTCACTGTCTTTCATCACTCCCAGATGGGGCTGTTTAGTTCCAGGAAAACAAGCTCAGAGTTCTCACTGATTGCACATTATGGAGAGTTGTGCAATTATTTCCTATGTATTACAATGTAATAATAATAGAAATAAAGTGTACAAAAAATGTAATGCACTTGAATCATCCCATATCCACCCCCCACCCACCAGTCCATGGAAAAGTTGTCTTCCATGAAACCAGTCTCTGGTGCCCAAAAGACTGAGGACCTCTGGCCTAAGGTATCTTGGTGAATTGGAAAAGGTTCAGGCTCTGCTTATCACCTTGGAGGCTCACAAATTTGGCTTTACACACTAACAGTAGAGTCACCTCTCAGGGCCAAACTCTCAGTAACCAAGTTCATAAACCAGAGTTATCAGAATACCAACTTCTTAAGTTATACTGAGAAATGTAATTGTCAAAGGGTTCAGACATTCATATTCTCTGCTTGCAACAGTATCTCCTTGCAAGCAAGCTCTGTGGGGAGATATTTGTAACTAGAATTTTATTTGATGCATTTGAAATTGGAGTCAGCAGAGTTACTTGTGTAGTTCAAGGGTCTACTGAAATCCAGTGACAGCTGTTCAATGCACCTATAATTTTGAGATGAATATTCCTGCCACTAGGCCTCCACACAATGCATGGATTTTATTTGTTTTTTACTTGTAATTCCTGTGAGATTTATTGTATATGCCATATTCTTATGTGTTTCTTAGTATCATTATGTTCACATAATCATTTACATTCACTAAAAGCATTTACGTAAGTTATATTATAATGTCCATAGCAGTTCTGTATTAACATTATCATCTGTATTTCACAGAAATGGAAACTGAGGCTCAGAGGTGACAAGTGACTTAGCCAAAGATCTCACAGGCACTAGCATTTGAAATTTTAAAAGCAGGAAGCATATCTTATATTTTTTATAGTTCCAAGAACAATGCTCTACAGCTATGAGTTACTTGTAACACACTTGTTGATGATAATAGTCGTTTTATAGAAAATATGTATTAACAAAACTGATACGTTTGAATATTTATAGAAATAGTCTTCATTTTACCCAGTATTTTACAAGTTTTTCTTTCAATATTGAGTTTCCCTTAATACATTTAAAACAGGATATGCTTTATAAAAATTGGGCTTTTCCACAGCATTTTAGGAACCTGTATATATTTTAAGAGATTAATGACTTTCAACGATTATTTTAGGGTTTAAAAATGATGATTTTCTTCCTTCGGGTGGCATATCAATTGTTGTTCTTAGTTGCAAACAACAGACTCCACTCCAGGAAATTTGAAGAGAAAAGTAATTTACTATTGGGAGTAGCGGGCTTGATCCACACTTCACCCAATGTTACAGTTGCAATATTTGACCTTCTAAACCTCATATTGAAATATGATCCTCAGTGTTGGAGGTAAGGCCTAATGGGAGGTGTTTGGGTCATGGGGGCTGATTTCTTATGAATGGCTTAGTGCTGTCCTTAGGTAATGAGTTCCCATTCTATTAGCTCCCCAGAGAGCTGGTTGTTAAAAAGAGCCTAGCACCTTCTCCTCTCCCTCGCTTCCTCTCTCATCATGTGACCTCTGTACATGCCAGCTCCCCCTTCACCTTCCATCGTGAGTGGAAGCACCCCACATCCATCACCAGAAGCAGATGTTGGTGTCATGTTTCTTGTACAGTCTGCTGACTGTAAGCAACATAGACCTCTTTTCTTTATAAATAATCCAGCTTCAGGTACTCCTTTATAGCATCACAAATAGAATAAGACACTCAGATACTCCCAAATCCCTTTTACTGTGTTTATGTGCCTCACAGCCAGATTCTCCAGCAACCTTTTTCCAAGGTTGGCACCTCTGACTTTCTTTAAGGCCCATTCAAGGGCTGTAAATGCTGCTTTACCAATGTGCACAGAGAACCTGAAGTGCTACAAAGATTGGGTCCCATGGGGCAGCCCTCACCCATGACTGGCCCCTGTGACTGCAAGTATGGGAGTCCAGCTCCTTTGCCCCAAATTGGGACAAACTCTGGATGTCATTTAAACTCCACAGCTCCTTGCAGGATCAATATGGCAGGGGTTTTGCCTAAGAGCTCATCCTTGCTTGGCTTCTAAATTCTTTCCTGTCCTGCTTACTCTACTTTCTCAAGTAGAGAAGTAGGTACTACAACCTGGGTGGCTTAAAACAACAGAAATGTATACTCTCAGTTCTGAAGGCTAGGAGGGCAAAATCAAGGTGCCTGCAGGGCTATGCTCCTTCTGAGACTGTAGAATATTTCCTTGCCCTTCCCAGCTTCTGATGGTGGCCATTGATTCTTGGCATTCCTTGGCTTGCACCTGCGTCACTGAAGTGTCTTCCTCTGTCCTTACATGGAGGTTTCAGTGTGTCTCTGTGTCTTTACATGGTGTTCTCCCAGTGTCTCTGTTTTTCTTACAAGGACACAGGTTATACAGGATTAGGGCCATCCTAGTCCAGTAGGACCTCATCTTAACCAGATTACATCTGCAAAGACTCTATTTCTAAAAAAAGGTCACATTCACAGGTACTAGGGATCAGAACTACCGTGTATCTTTTGGGGGTACACGATTCAACCTACAACAGTAACCTAAGACAAATGAGGTTAGGGGACTCACAGGATAGGCCAGAGCATTACACTTGGAGACCGCAAAGCAAAGAAGAATACTACCCAACCATGCCAAGAAAAGATTCCCAAGAAAGCCACTTCTACTTAGTAAGGATGCCACTATGGCTTCGATTGCTGCTGATGATGCTGTTGTGGAAAGAATTCTAGAGCCTCTGCCCTCCTGGCTTTGAAAGCAAGACATCTCTATTCTCACCCCAATGAGAAAATGAACTCTATATATGGCATCAGGTTTTTCATGTTGCTTCTTTCAAAGTGAAATCTCATGGAGACAAAGTGGAGAGTTGAAAGGGAGACTTCACCTTGAGCACGTTTTTATGCTTCTACCATAGGGATGCAGGTCTCCTAAGATAAAGAATTCTTCAAATACAGGAGGAGTGCTCAAAATGTGTGACCAAGCCAGAATACATGACAAAAGGCCCCCAGAGTTGGACTCAGTGACATGTTAAGATGCCTAAGGGTATACAGAATTTTCTCTGCATTTTTAGATATGAGTTTAATTCTTTTTTGAAAAAGAAGAAATAAAATTTTCTCACTTGGAAAATTTGTTGTGACTCATATTTTCTCATTTAGAATGCAATGTTGCTTACTCTTCTTTAAGTCATCAGTGGGCATTTACAGTTTATTATTATACTAAAGAGCTGCATGAATATTCAGCTTTTGACTTCCTAGTTATTTATTACAAAATTCCTAAAGATATTTATGTTCAAATTATTTACATAGGAGGAGAAACAGATTTAAAGATAAATGTTATGATTCATTGTGGTTATTCCTGAAAAGCCATGTTTAAACATTTTATACATCGCTTTATGAGACATTAACTTTATATGAATCATGAAGATATTTATTAATGTTATAGTTTTTTAGTGGCAGAGGCTTGAAATCTAGTTAGGTTCATAGTGGCAGTCTTGTTATCTGTTTTTTTCTAGTGCCCGGTACACAGCCTGGAAAATGGCAATAAATATTTGTTATTTGAAAAAGCAAGAATAGGTTTTTTTAGGTTCAAATATTTTCTATTGAAAGAATTTGAAACTTGACGTGAAATTCTTTACTGGTCAAAATGGAAGTGATTTTTTTTCACTTTGCCATCTATCTTATCATACAATCAAAATCACTTTGTTACAATGTAAATTAGTAAGTCTCATGTTTTGAAGGACATCCAGACAACTATGATCTTATTTTTATAATGGTCAATACTCTATAGTGGGGGCCACCAACCAATGGCCAAATCTGGCCCACCACCTGCTTTTGCAAGGTCTATGAGCTAAGGATGGTTTTTACATATTTAAATGTAGAATGCAAAAAAGACTATTATTATTTAAGTGAGAACAGTTGCTCAGAGTTGAGGACATTGCCTCTTTGCCTGCCAAGCCTAAAATATTTACTATCTGGCACTTTACTGAAAGTTTGCTGACCCCTGCATAAGAATATATCCAAGTAAGACTTCTGTGTTGAAAGCATTCTGTTAACATAAGAAATTAGAATCTACCAAATGTGTTGCTATATTTTATTATGAAGAAAATCAGCCATAAAAGGAAAATAAGTATATTTTGAAAAAAATAAACCGAAAATGAAGAAAATACAATCAGAAGATAATAAAATTAAAGGCTACAGAATACCTCTCTCCTCTTGCATCTGTGTTCTAGAAATGCATAAATGGAGAAACACTGCCCACCTTAAGGCAACAAAATACTTTCTAAAAATGATTCCTTATGTTACAGTAGATAACAGACAAGAGCACAGCAGAAAAGAGTTCCCACCACAGACACACACACACGCGCACACACACACACACCAGGAATGTCAGGCGAGCATCAGGTGATGGTCAGATGATTGTTAACTGTCTCTCTAAAATAATAATAGATATGCAGTCCACACCAGGGAAAGGCAGTCTCCCAATAAACAGAAGCACCTGAAACTGGTAATCAACAGCTTTCCAATAAGATCTCAAGAGTTGGGCAAGTGGGCTCAAGTATGCTCGTTAGGAGGCAAAATAACACGTATATGGCCTCCAAGGGACATTTGGTAAGAGAACCCCTCAAGTGAGCATGTGTACAACACCAGTAAGCACACTTTGCATGCTACCCTCCCAAGTGCTGGCAGGTCACGGCATATGTGAACAGCCCATGGCAAGGGAAGAATCAGGGGAGAAGGGATGCAGGACCCTGGAATCATGGCACCATATGAAACCTTAAGTCAAAAATCAAACTATGCACTTGATCTCTCAAGTCACCCACTTGGTCTTCTTCCAAGTCTTCTTTATTTCCTTTCATTGCTGCTGTAAAGTTTTTTAATAAACTTTCACTCCTGCTCTAAGGTTTGCCTCAGTCTCTCTTTTTGCCTTCTGTCTCTGCAGTTGAATTCGTTCTTCTGAGGAGGCAAGATTGAGGTTGCTGCAGACCCATATAGATTCACTGCTGGTAACACTTAGGTTTGTATAACACCTGTAACTTTTCAGAGCTCTCTCATGATAGGATTTAATGTCTTCTAGCTGTATTATAGCAGTAACTCACGTTTTTTATTGTTTCGCACTATGAAACTCAATTGTGTGTACATTCTTTTTATCTTTCATGATGACAGTTATTCTGCTCTGCCAAGAGATTTAGTTGAAAATTAAGAATTTCCTTGAATGCAATACTTGCCTCAAGTTTTTTTTTTGGGGGGGTGTGGGGGGCTGGAGTAGGTGCTTAAATCTCAAAGGTACTAGAGCAATCTTGAAGTCCTCTTTGTTTCTTAAATTTTATAACTCGATGATGTGGTTTTGGAAAAAATAATCTCTGTATACTCCAAATTTTTTTTTTTTTTTTTTTTTTTTTTTTTTTTTTTTTTTTTTTTTTTTCTATTTTTTTTTTTTTTTTTTTTTTTTTTTTTTTTTTTTTTTTTTTTTCTTCTAATTTTTTTTTTTTTTTTTTTTTTTTTTTTTTTTTTTTTTTTTTTTTTTTGCCGATGCTGAATACAGTGTGAATATAAACGTTATTCCAAAGATCTCAAGACCTGATGGGGACCATAATTTCAAACGTCATAAGTTTGGTTATTGAGAAGATGGTTTCTAATGGCATGTTCTGGAATTCTATTTAAGACCATTGTTACTAATCATGTTGACCTATGATAAAGATCCAAATATTAATTTGACTTAAATGAGTTGATGTTGAGAGAAATACCCAATAATTAGAATCCAAAAGATTCTTATTAGGATGGACAGACTAGTAGACTGAATTGTTGATATTAATTGAGATAAATATCATATTATGTACTTGGATCTAACCTATAAGAAGATCAAGGTGTGACTTAACAACAATACATATGGAGAATGATTCAAGACTCTAGTTGATTGCTAGGTCACTATGTGTCCATAGCATAATGAGATTGCAAAAATGTTTGTAATCTTAGGCTATGACAATTTTGGTCAAGTAAGGTAATGACTCCTCTCTCTATTCTGTGACAGCGTGGTCGCATTCTAGATAATACACTTTAAGAAGAGTATAGAAGATTAGGAATGGCAAATGGGTTTTATGTCTCCTGTTAATTCTGATTGATTCTTTTGTGTTGCCCAAGGAAAAAAAAAAAAAAAAAAAAGGATTGAAAAGGATCCTGTAACCTTACTCAAAAAGGCCCATGGGAAATGGTGCCAGGTATGTCAGTGGCAAGGAGGTAATAAACTATTGGTTATATATATTCAGGATTGGGCTAGGAAAGGGACTGTAACAGCATTGGCAGAAGAGAAAGCTCTCTCATCTTCTGCACACTTTGATTTTTCTCATTAGTGGTCAGCACCTGTTAAAATTTTCATATGCCTCTCAACAATGCCATCTCCTGCAACAGAAGTAGGCAAACTATGGCTGGCAGGTCAAATCTGGCCCACTATTTTTATTTTAAGTTTAAATGGTAAAAATGACTATTCAACTTTTGGTGAGAACAGTTGCTCAAATTTGCCTCTTGGCCCACAGAGCCTTAAATATTTAATACCTAGATCTTTACAAAAAAAGGTTCATTCTAATGCCCCTGTCTTAGAGCCATAGTTGTTCCAGATAATGTTCCACAGGACAGCATCCAATGTTCAGTGAAACGTTAATTGTTCTATACAGAAATAAGTTTGGTAAATTCAAGATTTTAAAATACAATAATATATATGTATATATATTTTGCTATTAGACTAGCTAGATCTTTTAATATACTAATGTGCATTGTGAATCATCAAGAAGTAATGTAGAGTATGTAGTAATTTCTGGTTATTTAACTGTATTTAGCCCTTTTAAAAATATCTAATAAATGGCCTGTTAGAATGGTGTTCCACAGAATGCATTTGAGATATTGCTGGGATATATACAAAATAACAGTATATTAAAAACAGCTAAATTTAGCAAGAACATACAGTAAGTCCTCACTTAACATTGATAAGTTCTTAGAGACTGCAATTAGAAGCAATATGACGATAAGAGAACCAACTTTCCCTCAGACTGATATAAACAAGAGTTACACTCCTTCAGCATATTTCCAGTCACAAAAGCATCACTAAACTTCTAAATAAAGAACCAGAACATTTCTCATATTAAACATCTTTACATACATTGAAGAAAGATTAATAAAGACAAGTAAGATAATTATTTACCCACTTATGCCAATCGAGGGTCTGGGTGGTCCGAGCCTATCCCCACAGATCAGGGTGCAGAGTGGGAACCTGCCCTGGGCAGGACACCATCCAGCCACAAGGTAAACTCACACACACTCGTGCCCACTCATACGGAGACCATATAGACATGCCAATTCACCTGATATGAACATCTCTGAGATGTGGGAGGAAATCAGAGCATCCAGAAAAAACCCACACAAACACAGGGAGAACATGCAGACTCCAAACATTGGCCCCACTGGCAATCTATTTTTTTCTCATCATCATTATAAATAAATAGTGTTGAATGAAATGACATTATCCGGCCAGGCGCGGTGGCTCAAGCCTGTAATCCCAGCACTTTGGGAGGCCGAGGCGGGCGGATCACGAGGTCAGGAGATCGAGACCATCCTGGCTAACACGGTGAAACCCCGTCTCTACTAAAAAATACAAAAAAAAAAAAAAAAAAAAAAAAAAAAAACTAGCCCGGCGAGGGGGCAGGCGCCTGTAGTCCCAGCTACTCGGGAGGCTGAGGCAGGAGAATGGCATGAACCCGGGAGGCGGAGCTTGCAGTGAGCCGAGATCTGGCCACTGCACTCCAGCCTGGGCGACAGAGCGAGACTCCGTCTCAAAAAAAAAAAAAAGAAAAAGAAAGAAAGAAAGAAATGACATTATTCAAGGACCTGCTGTACTATGTGGAGGTATTGTGCTCTGCACTCTACATAAATCATCGCACTTAATGTTACTGACATCTTAGTACTTCTAATTCTTCTCTCTTTTCAAATGCAAAAACTGAGGCTTAGACTGGATGGTAAATTTACCCCAGATCACAAAGCAAGCAAGTGGAGGAGCCAAATGTGAGCTTATACTATATTGACACTCAACTGATTCTCTAGACTTAATTCAGACCAGTAAATGAAAGCAGAACAAAATTTGGTTGATAGGAAAGAAGACTACAGGGGAAAATGTGTACAGAAGAATGACGATCTTTTACAAATTTCCTTTCCTTCCAATTTTAGATTAGAAAATAAAGGGAAAAGAAGTCAACTAATCACACCCCCTCAATGATGCCCTAAGAATAGTTCTAGGGTGTTTCCTGTAAAAAAAAAAAAAAAAAAAAAAAATATATATATATATATAATTATTTCCTTTTGTTTTGTTTGAGACAGTCTTGCTCTGTCGCCCAGGCTGGAGTGCAGTGGCGTGATCTTGGCTCACTGCCACCTCCACCTCCAGGGTTCAAGCGATTCTCCGGCCTCAGTCACATGAATAGCTGGGATTACAGGCGCGCGCCACCACCCCCAGCTAATTTTTGTATTTTTAGCAGAGACGGGGTTTCATTGGTCAGGCTGGTATCGATCTCCTGACCTCATGATCCGCCTGCTTTGGCCTCCCAAAGTGCTGGGATTATAGGAGGGAGCCGCTGCACCCGGCCAATTGTTATTTTTAAAATTTTTTATTTCCATAAATTTTTGGGGAATAGGTGGTATTTGGTAATATGAGTAAGTACTTTAGTTTGTGATTTGTGAGATTTTGGTGCACCCATCACAGGATATTTTCTTCATTAATATGCATCTATTTGTGTTTGTAACAACACCAGATCCATCACAATAATATCATTATATAACTACTTTTAATTTATACATGATGTTAAGAAACATCATGTTAATAAATATTCTTTGGAAAAAATTTTTGATGGCTCTGTATTATTCCACCATACAGATGTTCCATGGTGTGCTTAAACATTCCATGGTGTGCCTACATGGAATCTCAGGTTGGTTTTAGTATTTTATTATTATAAATTCCACTTACTAGAGCAACTTCATACATAGATCTTTGTCCACATCTCTGATTATTTCTTGAGAATAAGATTCCTAGAAGTGGAACTGCAGCTTAAAAGAATATCAACATTTTTCATAAACATGTCCAGATATATTTTAAGAATTATACAAATTAACACATCTGCCAATAGTCTATGCAAGTACTTTTCTCACTTCACCTTCACCCCTTAACCAGAAATATCAATATTTCAATGTTGTTTTATTTTTAGATGTAAACTGTATCTCATAATTGTCATAATTTACATATCTTCAATTATTAGTGACATGAGTACACTATGAAAAATAATGGTTGAAAGGGACAAGAACACACGCAGATAATAAAATAAGAATGGACTCTTATGGCATGTTTGTTTGTTTGTTTTTCTTGAGACAAGGTCTTGCTCTGTTACCCAGATTAGAGTGTGGAGGTGGGATCACAGCTCACTCCCACCTCCACCTCCTGGGCTCAAGCAGTCCTCCCACCTTAGCCTCTCAGGTAGATGGACTACAGGCACATGCCACCATGCCTAGCTAATCTTTGTATAGTTTTGGTAGAGATGGGGTTTTACCATGTTGCCCAGGCTGGTCTCAAACTCCTGGGTTCAAGCAATCTGCCTGACTTGGCCTCCCAAAGTGCTTGTGGTATTTTTAAATTTAATTTTAATTATATATTTTTTTCCATACTAATACTATAGTATGAGTATGAAAAATGAGAAAATGAGACCTGTGATACATACTTTAAAATTATTTTCAGTTCTGTCATATTCTCCACAATTCTGCTATTATTTCCTCAACTCATTTATGTTTTCAACTAATAGGTAACAATTTTCTAGCCTTGCCCCTATACCCTACTCAAGTATATCAGGATATTAAGTTGGAATATAATTGTTTAATTAGAATTCTAGGATATTATACATTCTCATATAAATGTTAATAACTTTTATTTCTTCATCTGTGAAACATTTTTTCTTCTTCCTTGCTTGTTTTCCTACTGGAGATTTCTACTAGAGTTTGTTTGTTTTTCTTTTCTTTCTTTTTTCTTTTTTTTTTTTTTTTTTGCTAATTTGTAAGTCTTTCATACATAAAGAAGATTAACCCTCTATTCACATATGTTGCAAGTTTTGTTCCCAACATGTCATTTTGCACTTCAATGGTGGTTGTGCTTTTTTTCCTCCCATAGATTGATTTTTTAAATGTTTTACATCAACCAAATACTAGTCTGTTTCCACTTGAAAATAAGTATATTAGTGTTATTTTTCAAATACTTTTATATTTAAAATGTCTTTAATATGTTAAAATTATTGAAATGTTCACCTCTGTTTCGTCTGCATTGTTGTGTGTTCATTTTTTAAAAATTTAACTCAACACACCTGGAATTACGGAATTTATTCTGCTATAATGTATGAGGATTCAGTTTGTGAGAATTTTATGTGTGTTGATGTCACTATGTCTGGCCTTCATATTTTCTAGGTGGTTTTTGCTAATCTATCAGAATGCTTTTTTTGCTTGTATGTTTTCTGTGTGGTTGACCACTTTGCTTTGCTCATATGTTACTTCAAATAGTTTTTAGTTGACTCTATCTTCTGCAAAATTTTACTTTTTCTCTTATTTTCTAGTGGTTACTTCATTTATTTTAACTTCTGTTCTTATACTGGTTGGAGAATCCAGATAATGCTAAATAAGAATGGTAAGTGGATCTTTTTCTTTTGAATCTAATATGAATTGATATGTTTCTATGTGTCAGTATTAAGAATTATATTGGATGTTGGTTTGAGATTGACCAGTATGTTAATAAATTAAACTTCTACTTCACAGTTTGCTAAGACTACTTTTTATCAGTAATTTATGTGTGGAGCTATCAAAATATTTTGAGCACCCATTGAGATGATCATGCATTTCTTTCCCCATTGACCTATCACAAATACATATTAATCAATTAAATAATATTAATCTCTCTTTTCCTAAAATAAAAACAACTTGGCTAGGGTAGATTTGTCTTCTATTATATTTTGGAATTAATTTTTTTATCATTTAATCTGGAATTTTGTCTTCCTATATTCATAAGTGATACCAGTATACAATAACTTTTTGGTTGTTGTTATTTCTATGTCACTTTTAGTAAGGTTGTGTAACCACAATTTTTAAAGTTTTTTAATAGTCTATATAGTTCAGAATTTATCTTTTCCTTAAGAGTATGGATTACAACAATTATAATAACAAAAAGATGTCTACAAAACCTTCTCTTCCCAGTAAAGAAAGAAAGAAAAAAATAAAAACCCATAAATTGGTATTGGAGTTAGAGTGGGCAGTAATTCTTTCAAAATGTTTATATTTTTATAATTTATATGCTTATTGGTGTGTTCAATTTTTTACATCTCAACTCTTTGGTCATGTTTAAACTCCTTAAAGGAGATATTTTGTCAAGATGATATAATATTAGCATGGAAGTTTACCCTGTAATCTCTCATATTAAAAATAAATCTCTGTACATAAGTAATCTGTGTACCTAATAAATCTTATCCATTTTCATTTTTTATGTTAATCTTTTTCCTTTATAAATTTAGCTTTCATATATTTTCTATATTTTACTATATATTTGCTTTTTAAAAATCCTGGATTTATTTTAGTTTTTTATTTTTCTGATTTCCTATTTTATTAATTAACACTTCTATTTGTTATTGTCCAGTTTTTGCTTTTCCAGGGATTTCTTTCTTCTCTTTTGCTGACTTCTTGAGTTGAATTTTTGCTTTTTCTTATATAATAATAAAATTTCCACGTGTTCAGTTTGTTCATCAGTCTATATTTACTGAGATCTCACAAAATGCTATAAATAACAATTTCATTTTATTATCTCCAAAAATAGTTTATAATTAGCTGTTTGATTTTAGATTAATATCTGGGGAGAATTGCTCTGTAATATCCATTTTTTATAATATTCATTAATTTCATTAATTCATTTATTTTTATTTTTATTTTTTGAGATGGAGTCTCACTCTGTTGCCCAGGGTGGAGTGCAGAGGTGTAATCTTAGCTCATTGCAACCTCCGCCTCCCTGGTTCAAGCAATTCTTCTGCCTCAGCCTCCCAAGTAGCTGGGACTGCAGGCACGTGCCACCACACCCAGCTAATTTTTTGTGTTTTTAGTAGAGACGGGGTTTCACTGTGTTACCCAGGATGGTCTCCATCTCCTGACCTTGTGATCTGCCTGCCTCAGTCTCCCAATGTGATGGGATTACAGGCATGAGCCACTGCACCCAGCCAATTTTCATTAATTTTTAATATTAATTTTACCTCATTCATCATGATCAGATACTGTGTTCTATATCACTTATAGCTTGGAAAATGTATTTAACATTATTTTCCAATGTATTTTACACACTTTTGGAACACAGTTTATTAATGCTTGAAAAAAAGGGTGGATTTATGTAGCATATGATCTTTGGTACGTAGTTTTTAACTCAATATTACAAAGTGTTATTTAAATCCTTTTTTTACTTTTTTGTTTTCTGATTAATTGATCTCCCTGACTGATAGTAAGTAATGTGGAGGAACCTCCCACAAAACTACATAGCTGTTTGTTTATATTTGTAGATCTAATTTGTTTTCTGTGGCCTTATAATGAGTTTACAGAGAGAATCCACTGAAGGTGGAAGAATTCTGATTGTAGATAACTCAAAAAAATAGTTAAGAGATGGATTCTTATTTATCTGGTCAGCATAGCTCCTGTTTCTGATGTAAGATGCTATTGGTTGCAACTTTGTTCTTCCATCAGATTATTAGACCATGTAAGAAATTGTTTAGCAACTCACCCCTATCAAAGACAGAGTTACAGGGAATTCTAGTTGGGCTTTGGGTAGCTTTGTCTTCATTTCTATCTTCTTTGGCTTTTTAAGGGGACTGTATTAGTCCATGCTCACACTGCTATAAATAAAAACCTAAGACTGGATAATTTATAAAGAAAAGAGGCTTAATTGGCCCATGGTTCTGCAGGCTGTACAGGAAGCATAGCAGCTTCTACTTTTGGGGAGGTCTCAGGAAACTTAAAATCATGGCAGAAGATGAAGATGAAGGAGAAGCATACACATCACATTACATCACACCAGTTGGAGGAAGAGAAGGAGTAGGGAGGTTCCACACTTTTAAATAACCTGATCTCTTGTGAACTCTATCACAAGAATGGCAGCAAAGGGATGATGCTAAACTATTCATTAAGGATCCACCCTCATGACCCAATCACCTCCCACCAGGCCCCACCTCCAACATTGGGAATTACAACTGAACATGAGATTTGGGTAAGGACACAGAAGCAAACCATATCAGGGACTGGGGAGTGACTAGATGGAGCACATTTGTTTAACTCCCTTGTCAAACTGCATATTCCAGCCATGTCTCACTGTAGTTTAAGCTTGTCTTGGAATACAAGTTTAGTTAGTCATGGTATCCAGGTAGATGGTTTTAAAACATTGTTGGCCATAAGAAAAGTTATTCAAATGCCATTCTAAGACAGAGCCATCATATAGAACAAACAGATGTGAAGCTGCTTGCTGGCCTAGAGGGCAAATAGAGAGGAGGGCAAAGGATTCAGGGCTGCAGAGAGGGAGGGTGGGGGGTAGTCTCCAGCACCATGGAGTCTCCATCTAATCAGTGGAAAAGGTGAGAAGATAAATGCTTCAGAGACTTTTGAAATTATAAAAAATGTATAAAGATATGAGGATAATTGAAATACATGAATTGTAACATTATAAAATTTTTAAAATAATAGTAAAAAATCACGACATTAAAATCTGGCACAATAATCACCAAAGGTGTGTATAAACCCCACTGAGTTTTAAATGGTAGCAGTAAATGAGTGGATACTCCATTATGAGAGTATCATAAACACAATTTACAATGTACTGGATCTAACCGCTTTAAACTGCAGTCCCTGATGAAATTTTAAAATTTGGGAGAATTTACATTATTTCAGATGGACTTCGTTAAAACTTTTACATTGTACTATTTTAAATTTAGATCATTCAAGTTCTCATAAAATTAGATTATACAATATTAGATATTAACACTATGCATGTGTTTATCTTTGATATAAATACCAAATTAAGGGAGAGAGGATACTATTTGCAAGATTCTTGCTTTCCATCCTGTAGTAGTTGTACATTATTTTCACGACATTCGAAGGCAACACTTTAAAACTGTAAACCTAAACCACAGTAAAGTTTAAGAGGTTGACTGGAAATTATTCATAAAATTCTGTAGCCAGTTGATTGCAAAAAAGAAGGGTCTCAAGGATTGGAAAGCTCCTGTAAATTAAATTCTTGTAAGATTCAAATAAAAGTAATGAATTTATACAGAATGACCTGCAATGAGTTAGTAAGTAAGAAAAGAAGAAAGAACGTGAACACATGATGACATGAGATGTAAGAATAATATATGAAAGGTCAAAGTTTAAAATGATCTGTTTCAAAATGTTCTAAAAATACTTTTACAAAGAAATATTTAGAGGGAGAGGAACCACTAGGAAGAGAGACGAGGCTGACGCTGTCCTATTAACTAATGACAGTGAGACAGGAACTACTGAAACTACTGAATGCCAGCTCTACTCTGCCTCTATCAGAAATGGTCTTCAAACTAAGACAGAAGAAGCAAGCATGAAGCCCAGGGCATGTAGTGAATAAAATGGATGTTGTCACAAAGCTTGGGTGGATTTGGTGCAGAGTACCACTTGTGGTTATAACACTAGATCCTATTTCAGTCGTGTAGAAGCAAATCTGGAGAATGGGAGAAGTGCTGGAAAAGTGTTAATAAAAATGCATAAATACTGTTATAATTTTCCAAAATGTAGAAAAATTCAGAATCCAGTAGACACTACCTAATGAAGTTTAATTGATTCCTAGAAAAATCGAAAAACTCACTATTTAAATGATAAAATGTTAGTCTTGAACAGAGACGTATTTTCCATGGTACAGGTTATAAGTCATGACAATCGAATCCCATTTCTTTAGCTGGTACAGGAGGAAAAGCTAATGAAGAGTTTTGGATTTTGTTATTTTTATGTAACTGTTTTTAAATCTCTTGACAGCCATGACATTTTTGTGGGCGAGAGTAAAAGGGATATGATAGCACCCATAAAAGCATTTTAACTTTTGAATGACAATACCTAAAACATATTGATTATTGATTAGTGCTAAACAGGAGAGTATTCTCTATAGGAATCCATTCATAGCCACATCCCTAGTCATGTAATTGGTAATTTTACCAACAGCTTAAAGACAGTTGTTATATACAGTTGACAGAAAGCCGGAAAGGACAGCTGGTTCTGTGGACAGTCGGATGAAGACCAGGACATGCCAGTTGTGGGCTTTAGCACTTGCTGGCTACTTTATCCTGGCAAGTGAATTACCTTCTCTCCATTAGTTTCCACACCTGTAAATGGGATAATAATGAAATCATAAGGATGTGATTAATTACATGATGATAAATATAGCATATTGCAAGTCCCTGCACATATTCAATAATTAATAAAATCGAATCATTATGTTACCAATATGGAATATGAAAATGAGCTAAAACTAACAAGGTAGCATAAACAGACATAAAAAAGTAAAGTTCCAGACTTAGGTTTTAAAAAATCAGTTACATAAATGCTGGATGAAGAATTCCATGTGAAAAGCATCAGAGTTTTACTCATTTTCGAATTCAGTGTCACCCTATGACATAACAGTGAGAGAAAGTTAACTTAGACTTTATTTTTGTCCCAGGCAAGTGGAGCAGCATTCCACTCCTATTGTACTAGAAACAATTATGCTTTAAGAAAATTGTTTATATGAGCTATAATATTTTGAGAAGGATATCAATTTATTGGTATGTGGCTAGCAAAGTTAACTAAAATGACTAAATTGTGTCATTCAATAAGTGATTGAATGAAATAATGGATGATTAGGCTGGGGAAGAAATGGCAAGGAGATTTGGATCAACTGGCCAGTTACATACAGTGAATACTACACCATGGAGAGGAATGAGCAGGCTCTCTGTATACTGATATTGAAAGATTTTCAAGGTATGTTAAGTGAAGAAAGCAAGGTGTAGAATGGTGTGAGCATCATTTGTTTTTATAAAACAAAGAAAGGTATAAGTATCTATATTTGCTTGGAGATTCATAAAAGCAGACCTTAGGAAGAAACTAAGAACATAATTTACCCATTGGGAGTGAGAGCTAGACAAAGGGAGGAAAAAGACAAGGATTGGCGGCAGACATTTTACTTCATACCTGAGTTGATTTGGTTCCCTCAGAAGCTGACCCTGAGATGAGGATTTTTGTACAAGCGATTTCTTTAGGAGATGATCCCAGGAAGCAGGGAAGGGAAAGAAGCAGTAAGTGATGTATTATTAACCAGGTTACTGCTACGGAGCTGCATCCCACTGGCAACCTCCAGCAGACAATGTAAAGTTCACATCAGAGCTACTCCAGCAGTAAATGAGGAAACTCTCATTGAGTGAGGATTGCTTACTGGTGGGGAGCCCTGGAGCAGACGCTCTTAGCCATGGGCCTGAAGGAGGTAAACCTGGGACATACAGGCCAGGTAGTGCACCAACAGCATCTGTTAGTATACCCTTCTGATTCTTTTAGGTTTTTGAACCAAGGGAAAGTGTTTCATTCCCAAAAAGTGTTTAATAAAATTTATAAAGAAAAATAAAATAATCATATGTCATGAAATGTTAGCGATACTGACATCCAGAAAGAGATTAGATCTTTTTTTTTGCTCAGTTCTGACACACAGAACCAGAAGCAATGTATCTTATAAGATAGCAAATATCAATGAAAATAGGAAAAACTTTATAAGAGTAGATCTGCTGTCTTAGGAGGTCTTGATAATTACCTATCATTGGTCTCACTCTATTAGAGAATAGAGCTCATTCAAGAATCTGTTTTACACAAATATTTATTGGGTATTAAGCACAAGGTAATAAACAAAGTAGTTAATCTCCAAAAGTGGTAACAAAAAGATAAAGTAGTTTGTTATGCAGCAACAGGAATCTAAACAGCCCATTACATACATTTGTCATTTAATTCCCTCAGTATAACATTCTCAAGAAGTGGTTAGTATTAGAAAACCAAGGCACAGGGTGACAAAACCTGAACCAGCAGGTAGTTATTCCAATTCCACAATGATCCTCTGGAAGCTTACTAACCCGTTACCCAGCAGCACTGGCATCACCTAAGGAACGAACTTGCTGGAAATGCAGAATCTCAGGCCCTCCTACAGATTTGTTTAATCAAAATCTGCATTTGAACAAGATCCCTGGGTGATTTTTGTGCACGTATAGTTTGGGAAGCAAGTTTTACCATGTTCACACTCTACATATATAGTATAACTTGCTTTATCCCTAAAGGAAATATTATTGGCTCATATTTAAACTACATCTAACTTAAATTCAATTAGACATGTTAATTTATAAAGCAATGATATACAAATTGAATCACTACAATAAGCACAGTACCAGATGATCATATACACCTTTGTAAATATCATCTCAAACATACTGTATTCGTGTGATGGGAGTTGATCATTTAGGATAGAAGCATTTTTATGTCCTCAAATTTGAGCATAGTGTCCAGTACTATTGTGGACATAGTTCCTAGATATACTCAGTGCCAACTTGGTAATCTATTAACATATGATAGGTAGTTTTCCTTAGTTCATTATAAACTTCACTCACAATTGCGAGGCACTCTATTATGAACTGAAACAACGGTACCTGAAAATATGAATAATACATCACACTAACAATGAGTTTGGAACCATTATGGCATAGAATATTGTATCAATCCATAATTTGAAGATGGGACTAAATGGATCTTTCATCTAAAAGAGCTACTGTGATGTGTCAATTTACACCTGATGCTAATAAGCACATACTATCACATAAAATCCATATTAAAATATTTTATATAAGATGTACTTGCATTAATAGATATCTGTCATTTGTTACTAAATACAGCTGTTAAAAGAACCTCTTAAGTGCTTTCAAAATTTGTTTTTAAGACCTTGACATTGGATTGAATAAAAACTATTATGGAACCAATCCTTCATTGTGAAAATGGACATAATGGATGAAATACTGTATGTTGCTTACTTCATTTTTGCCAGGTCAAATAGAAATTCCCATCAGCATTTGACACCCCTTACATAGCCACATAATAAATGGGTGAGAGCCTAAATATGGACATTAAATATTTCATTTTCACTAGACATTATTACAGTATAGTATGCTTTAACTTTTGAGAATATCTTTCACATTTCTTCTTTGACCATTATCATCTTTCATAGTGAACCTCTCCTATAATAAAGGAGTAAAATAAGGTAGCTCACTCAATTATGAATCATTCTAGATTATAAATTCATGTATCATTAACCATGAATTCAACAAGTACACAGTGATCTGTTTGATCTGAAATTGCATCAGAGTGTGAAGTAGTACTTTAGGAAGATTAAATTAATAAAATAAATTGAATAAGTGTTCAATATAAGTGAAATATGGCACCTTCACCTAAGGGTAAATAAATAAATCCACTGTTTACATTGTTCCCCTTTGACTTCATTTTCTCCATCATCTTCCTGCTGACACTAACTGTGCCTCTATTTGATGGAATCAATATTTTAAATATGAATCAAAATGCAAAGCAG
Organism: Piliocolobus tephrosceles; assembly: GCF_002776525.5. Lineage (NCBI taxonomy): Eukaryota > Metazoa > Chordata > Mammalia > Primates > Cercopithecidae > Piliocolobus > Piliocolobus tephrosceles. The sequence goes on along the minus strand of NC_045435.1, from coordinate 65,884,170 downwards.
GGGGCTTAGGCACACATAAGTTTGAAGTAATTTTTTTCTGATGGCTTAGAGTCATTTATCTTTGTCTGAAAGGCTTTTGACTAGTGGTGAGAGAATCACAGTGCTTTTCATTTTTATTAAAGTTGCTTCTCAACTTCAGAAATATTCTGTTTATCATTACATTTAAATAAAAGATACTAAGAGCAAACTGAATGCAAAAACTACAGTATTGTATCATTATTATGACTATTATTGTTCTTATAGAGTGAATATGGAATGTGATTTCTATGCAGCTTTGGTATTGAAATTGGTAAAATATAATTTCTCTTCCAAAAGATTTGTATTCTTTGATTTCCATCAGGCCTTTATTTTCTCTATCCTGAGAAGGATTCATCTGTCAGAAGTATGTTAGATGTTGTGCCAACCTTACAGAGGGATTTTTAAAGCAACCACTTTAAATGACTAGCCAGCACTTTGGTGCATAAATTGGACTTGAACGTGCACAATTTAAAAAGTTTATTTCTCAATTTTTATGCTGATTTCTTGACTTTTACTATTTCCATAAGGTGTTTCCTGAAATGTAAGCAGACAATTAGCATTGTTTTAGCACATTTTTTGAAGTCTAGAAGCTCGGGAAATAATTCAGTACTCAAAGCAGTCTAGAACCCAAGTTGCTACTTAGAGAAATAGGTCAAAATTTATTTAACCTGAAATAAATTACTATCTACCATCTGTGGGCTTTAAATTCTAAATTACCTTGAAATTTCACCTGCTGGTTTCCACCAACAGAACTGAGTGGAATGATGTTCTTTCTCCCATTGAACTCTTCATTTCAGAGCTTTTGTAGCCTGGAATGGAATATCTTTGTTAGCTTCACTTACAAAATATATTATTTGAATTACAGGATTGGAGACAAAACGTTACTCAGGAAGGAAAAGAAATTGAGTGTTAGAACCACTAAATTAATTGCTGCTCAGCAAACTTGAAAACCTCCAAGAAGAGATAAAACACAAAATCTCCACTTTGGCCAAATTTCACCTGTTTGTGCACTCTTCATTTGACCTCTGGATTACTCCGTCTCAAGTTTTCCATCACAGCCTTTGCCTTATCTTCTGGTCTTTTCCTTCTAGTTGGAATCCATGCCATCTTTAAATGTATTCCTATTTTGTCATTCAGCAGACAAACTACAAGATTTGTATCCCCCCCTCCCGAACCCTTCCCCTCCGTGGCTAACACGTTCAGCCATTACTTTCAGGCCACACAATGTCACCGTCTTCATGCTTTTCTTTGCACTCTCCCCGCTGATGTCGACATCCTTCATTCCACGGCATCTGAGCAGAACCACAAGATGACAACTTTAGGATCATAATGCGAATTAGTTATGCTCTCACCATTTCCCATTCTCATTAAATCATTGTCAGGACAATGGATTCATGTGGTACCATTTCCTGTTCTCATTACAATTTTTGTCACAAGAATGAGGTATCAGAATTTCAATGCTTCCCATGGTCTTTGAAAAATAATAGTTAACTCTGCTGCTTTGACCTATATTTTTTCTGTTCTGCCTTTGGCTCAGCCCTGCCATTCTCTCCCCTGCCTGTTTATGGTCTTGGTGATCTGGAGATTAAGATGAAGAGTTCTGAAGATGGCAGAAGTTATAAAATCACAATACAGGATTGTGTTAAAACTTTGCCTTTCTCTTTTTAATGACAAACCTAAACCCAATAGTGCAGTATGCTCTACACGAAAGTTAGAAAGTGGACACATGGTCATTTCTTAGGCAAACAATTTCTTAATATTATTTTCCATTTCATTTTTACTTTTTTCTTCTACTTAAATAACAAACACATAACTTTTCCTTAAACAAAAGCAAGGAAATCATTGTTCATATTTTCTTGGTTTAAAAAAAAAGATTTCAAATTTATGTTAGTTTTAGGAAAAAAAGAACTATTCTTGCTCTTCAAATATACAATTTGAATAAATTACTTTATTTCCCCTCCCTGCTGATCCTAGCTGCCTTTACCAAGGTTTGTTTTACAATTGATGGCTTTGTTCTTCCAAGACAGTTACACGTTCTGTTTGGGTTCAGGTAGAAGTCTTACAAACACTAAGTAATGATTTGTTAACTAAACGCTCCTGAAGCTGTCTGTCAGCTCTCCCCACAGCATAATAGCGGCTTCACCTGCCTGCAGTCACTTCAGGACGCTCTAATTAAATGCAAACTTTGTAAAAACACCAGGGAAGCACAGGCAACATGAAAATGCCATAGAGATGCATACTTCTCCCTTTGGCATATGCTGTTGCAGTTGTTTTTGGCTTATGTTGTTGTTGTTCCGACAGTATAAGAGAAAATGGATATCATCTAATTGTTAACAGACCAATGACCCGATTTGTAAAAAATGTTTCAACCTGTAATAGACTTAAAGTTGAATTCCAGTTGTCTTTGGATTCAGAATAGGAAAGCTTTCTTCAGTTTGGTATTTTTTAACTTGCTCCTGGAGTATTGTCACTTTTGTTTTCACTTACTGCTTTTTTTATTTTTCTTTTTTTTTTTAGACTATGTCTTTATTTTGAAATGTGGCCCAGCACAGTGCCTGATATATAATAGACACACAATGTATATTTGTTCATGGAAAGGATAAAGGAGTGGGGAAATACACAAAAAGTGTCATAAAAATACAATAATTAGCTGGGCATGGTGGTGCACACCTGTAATCCCAGCTACTCGGGTGGCTGAGGCAGGAGAATCACTTGAACCCAGGAGGCAGAGGTTGCAGTGAGCCAAGATCATCCTATTGCATGCCAGCCTGGGCAACAGGAGTGAAACTCCATTTCAAAAAAACCAAAAAATAAAAAACAAAAACTTGAAGGTAAAAGGGTTTCCAGATAGTACTTCTATTGGATCTTGTTTTATTTTAGTAGTTTCTTTCTATTCCTACTTGATTTAGAGTTTTCCTTTGGAATGAATTTTATCAAAAACCTCTCAGAGTCTGTAAATGTGATCATAGACTTTTTTCCTCCTTTAATTTACTGCTGATACTGAATTACCGGTTTCATCAGATATATTATTTTTTAATACACGGCTGGGTTTTATTCTTAACATTTCATTTTGAATCTTGCATTTTTCTTTAAAAGTGAGTTAATATTGTTTTGTTTGTGCTATCTTTGCCAGGTTTTAGTATTGATGTAAAATGACTTGGAGAGAATTTTCTTATTTGTATGTGGCTTGAATCATTTGTGTGACAGTGTAGGTATCCTTAAAAGGATAGATACAACTTAGCTTTGAAGGCATCTGGAACTGGTAACTTCATGGTGCATTTCTAACTACCTTCTGATTTCTTTGGAGGTACATGGTACTCAGATTATCCTTTTAGGGGGAATAATTTCGTTACTGTGATTTTTGCCAGGCATTCATCCATTTTCTCTAGGATTTCTAATTTGCTGCAATAGGATTTCAGGTAGTAGTGTCTTTAAAGTTGTTTAATTTCTCCTGTGTCTATGATTATTCATCCCACTTCTCATTCTCAATCACGTCTGTTTTATATATATATATATATATAAAACATATAAATAAATATACATATTTATATATAAATAAATATATATAAATAATATATATATTCTGCTCCTAACTATGCTTACGAGGGGAATATCTATTTTACTAGCCATTTACAAGAACTGGCTTTCAGATTTATGTCTCCATTTTACTTAACATTTATTTGCTATTTCCCTAATTTTAAGCTTTATCTTTGTTTCTTTTTGTTTATCTTTTTTTCTATTTAAGACACTATTAACAATTTAATTTTATTTATCTGTCATCCTTAATAATGAAGGCTTTTAAGGCCAAAACTAGTCTTCCAATTATAGCTTTCATTGTACCACTATGTCCAGGATAAAATAGTCTCCATCTCTGTATTGTCTGGATTTTATGTATTTTCACTTTTTTTTACCTGAAAACTTTCCAGAAATTATCTAGGAGTAAAATTTTTTATTTCTAAATGCATAAAATTATTTTGATTATATTTATCTGTTCCTAATTGCATTAGCTTATGATTTTAAAAAGAGAAACTTGAAAAATATAACTATGCTTTTAAAAAATCCAGTAACTTTATTAATGATTAATTTTATAAATAGTCTATGGACATACAAAAATAAATATTCTATATGGGAGGGATGATAATATATCTATATATTTAATAAATCAAATTTATTGATTAATTCTACATATTTACTTGTTTTTCATTTAGTAGATCTGTTTAATTTCATAAGAACTATTAAAAACTCTCACTCTAGTTTTATTTTCAATTTCTCTTTGCATAGCTAATAGTATTTGTTGTATGCATCAGTTGTCAACTTGTTGGACATGCAGATGTGTTAGTTACATTTACAATATAAATTGTCCCTCTTTCCATTTCATAATGTCTCTTTTTATCTTGATTACTACTTTTAATCTTTAATTTCACTATGTCTGCTGCCAGTATTACTACTCCCATTTTCATTTTGTTGTTTGTTTGCATTGGCTGGTACCCTTTGCTCATCCTTAATTTTTTTAAACATTTTTTTTAAATATATACAATTTTTATTTGTCAATTATACCTCAGTAAAGCTGAAGTTGGGGGAAGGAAAACATTAGGGTGTGTATAGATTCTGACAACCAGGTCATACTCCAGGAGAAAGAAACTGATGATGCAGGATGGAGGGTGGTTTAGGTTGGGATCTTCCCTTGGTATCCTGGGGGCTTTTATTGGAAATATGGAAGGGGTTTGGAAGGCACCTGTGTTCTCATGTGTTCTCATTTTCTTCTTACCTGTGATTCTGTTTCTGCTCAGAACACAAGAGCTTTATGCCTGTTTCAAGCTGCTTGGTTCTTTCCTACTCTGATTCCCCTCTTCAGAACTTCACATTGCTCTAGAACACAGTGCCTCGGTGCCTAGAAGTACCCTGTGGTTGTCCCCATGTTTAATCCCATTTATCTTTAGCTCTTTTTTTTTTTTTTTTTTTTTAATACTTTAAGTTCTAGGGTACATGTGCATAACATGCAGGTTTGTTACATATGTATATCTGTGCCATGTTGGTGTGCTGCACCCATCAACTCGTCAGCACCCATCAATTCATCATTTATTTCAGGTATAACTCCCCAATGCAAACATTTTTTATCTTAAATGATAAGTAGCATATAGCTAGGTTTTTAAAAAATCTCATGTTTATAATCTCTACCCTTTAATAAGGGAATCTAGGCACTCACATTTAATTTAATGACTACTATATTCAAATTTGCTTCCTCAAACACTAAGCATCTGTCAGCATGCACTAATACTGCAGGATAATTCAATCAGATTAATAATAGGTCTAGTAGCATGCCCACTTACCAAGGGCCCTCATTGGACTTTACTAACTTTGTCTTTTATAGAACCAACTCAACACAGAGCTTGTTCTAGGATATTTTTCTTGTTATTAACCACTATTTATGTTGTTACTTCCAGCATTTATTGAGTCTTTACATCCATTTTTATTATACACATTCCCACTGTCAAAGTCACATGTTAAAGGAAAGATTGTCATTACATGAGAACATTACCTATGAACTGACAAACTAATAAAATAATTTCCCTCTATTTTCCCAAAATACCTATTTTGGCCTTGGGGCATCTAAGTCAGTTTCTCAGTTGCTATGCTCTAAATTGCCAGCAATAGAAATCAACTCTGGCTAACTTAAATTTTAAAAATTTAATCAAAGGATTTTTACAGGTAGCTGATAAAATGAACTGAGGATAGAGGACAAGATAGGAAAGGATAGAAAATATTTTCTTTTTCTTTTTCTTTTTCTTTTTTTTTTTTTTTGCACCTTTGTTTTTGCACCAGTTGTAAGTCAGACAGATGTTATGGATCCAATTGTAAGTATATAATAATCCCTACCATTAAGGAAGGTACTTCTAGTATTTGAAAAAATGTGTTGAAGAGTTCCAAGTTCCAAGTAAGCAGAAAAGACTGGTCAGTGACTAGAGAATAACAAAAACAGTACTATACCAGTGTGTGTTTAGGATGCACAGATCACATCAGGCAGTGTTCTAAGTGTGCTTTCTCATTTGGTTTTACAGCATCCTATTATAAACCCATTTTCTAGAAAAGGACACTGAGATTTGGGACTCAAGATTCAAGCCCAGACAGTCTGACTTGTTCTTGTGCTTTTCATGTCTCATATATTGAGGGAAAGAATATGCTTGTTGGATAAATTTATGGATAAAGAAACACAGAAATATGTGTCATATTCCTTTTTAGATTCAGTGGCACATCTTACCATTATCATCTCTGTATTTTTGTCATAATCCAGTGTCTGAATCATATGTATCTGGCTCTGCCCAGCATTTCTTTCTTTGGATAATAATAAATCCAATACATAGTTCTGTTCCCTCTTAAGTTTATTTCTTTTTTTAAAATTATGTACATTATTTTAAATTTGTTAGTGTAAACTTTTCTTAATTTTTTTTTTAAGAGATATTGCCCAGGCTAGTCTTAAACTCCTGGCCTCAAGAGATCCTCTGTCTCGCCCTCCCAACATGCTGGGATTACAAGAGCAAATGACCTCATTCGTCCCCCTTAGGTTATTTCAACATCCACAGCCACTTTATCGTCTCAGAACAAAGTTAGTCCAGAATTCAGCCCAGAATTCAAATTATCCTTGCTTGCTTAATGTAGACATTAAGCTTTAAAGAAAAAAATAATTAATCCCAGAGAAGTTTGTTCTCATGTGCAGAAATCAGATTACAAAATACTGTAAACATTTCTGTTTTCATTTGTGCTTTATATAAACATGCAGCCACACAAACACTTGCACACAGACATTTTAGAAATTGTGCAAAAGGCTTAATGCTGCTTTTCTAGGAAAGTAGTTTAGAAGTGGTTTCTATTTTCATCTTCTCTGTATTTCTACATTTCTTACTATAAAAATATTTGTTTTATTAATGGAAAGAAAATGATTTTTTTAAATGGTGATTAGTACAATTTCATAAGATACCGTACTTTGTAGCAGAATAAAACTTCCTGGAGACATCAGGATACAAAACTGCCCTCTTTCCTGTTACTGTTTATCTCTGCAAATTGCCGGTTTTGCCAGTAGTATTGAGTATCTGTACGGGCTGAGTTATATAGCAAATGCTCAGAGAAATATCACTTTTAAGCAGCTCTTTTTTTCTTCAGTGACAAATGTTTTCCACTCTTAGTTCCTGAATTTCTACCTTTCTCCCAAAAGTGCCCCCTCCTCCTATGTTCTAATAAAGCATGTGGGTTTTTTTTTTCAGCAAGCATGTCCACATAACATTCCTTCCTTTGCCTACCATAAATTCTCCATATGTACTGGATAAATGGTGGCAATATGATTAATCTTTAAAAACTTTAACTGAAAGTCATCCTTCAGCCATCCATTTGAACTGTATGCGTTTACAAGGAAAACTCAGTGTAAAATTCAATGCTGAAGCAATTACACAAGATTTAATGGTCTTTTAAATTAAAAATTCCTATGCTTTTGTTCTCGCTAAACTAAAACTATCATTTTCATTTTTCCAAAATAAATATAACCCAAAAGAGGATGACAGTAATATTTGCAAGCAGTTCTATTAGAACCACATTTCTAGGGAAATCAATATATTGTTGGGGCACCCTAAATTTCCGCCGAGATTCAAATAAGCTGCTTGAAATTACTAATATTATGGTAAGGGAATCTTTCTGTTGAAAGCTTGTGCCCATACGAGTTCTAAATTCAGTGTAGTATGATGACTTGGCAGGGTAGAGCTGTTGCTTGAAATATAATAATAAGGAAGGAAACCAGGAGAAAGATGCCTCCATTAAATTTTCCATCTAGTTTGTATGTTCTCACTATTAAAATGGCTTCAGTATTTTTGTCTGTTTTCCACAGACAAACCTTGTGACTAACCACCTCAGCTAAGTTTAAATAACTAAATTCTACATTAAAATTGAATACACGTCATTTCCCTTTCAAATATATCTAACCTCACAACTTGATCTTGAAAGCTGTTTAAGTCTTTCATAGCTTTTACATCTGATTTAAGAATTTGACATATAATTCACATCTTCGTACTTGAAAGTTTTAGCAAGTGGAAAAGATCGGAAGTCCTTGGAAATTATTTCAGAAGTTCATTCTCTTTTATGTCCAAAGACATGGTTGACATCTGAAGAATAAAATTACAGTAACAATAAACCCAGTTCTCTCATTTGGGGTCCAGGTAGTGCTGAGATGTGCCCTGAAAAAAAATCTCTCAGGTGGACGTAGCTCTCCTAAAGAAGCTGAATTTTCTCATATCTGAGTAAGGTTAGAAAGAGTGCCACGATCATTTCAAGGAACGAACAAGGAAAATCAGGCCAAGCAAACAATTTTTAAAAATTAGGCACTCTAGAATAGGGCTTAAGAACATAGGCTATGGAGGCAGAAGAATCTTATTTCAAATCTGGACACTGGTCATGTGATGAGTAACTTCAGCTCTCTACGCCATCAGGCTTCATGGAACTATATGAATTACACAATACAATCCCTGCAGAGGTTTTATCAGAACACCTACCATATAATAAATTGCAGTCACTGTTATTACTGTTATTATTACAAATAAAAAGAAGTCTTCACATTTGGTACGTTCATGAAAGAGCTTTCAGATTTGTATACGCAAATGTGAAAAATGTGAAATAGTTATTGACAAATGTGTTTAAATCATTCTCCCAGTCTTATTTTAATTGGTTTCCTATAAGATTTCTAGTTCTAGACTTGGCTTTACAATGGCTCCATTTTCCTTGACTATTGCTAAACTGTTGTCTTCTAATACACTAACTGCTTTGTTGAGTCTGGGAAGAGAGAATAATTGAGGTCAGTGTAGGAGGACTAGTCTCTGAATTAAAACTACCAAAGGACCTTTTCAAAGACTCTATCTTAGAATCCATGCTGAACCCTATTGATTCTGATGTGCGTCCTGCCTATCCTAGTGCTCTCCTCCTGCTGTGACAGAGAAAAACTGACTTAGAAAGTTTTGAAGATAAGGTAAATTATAAGCCTGCTTTAATAGCACGATTTGGAGAAGGCTTAGAAAACAGAATGGGAAATACACATGAAGATACTTAAAAATTACTTCAAAATGGAAATCTGCCCACCTCCATTTTGTCATTAACCAGATTTTTGTGGTTCTGTTTTATTTTCCTTTTTATTTTTGCAATATTTATTAAGTGTTTATTTTGTTCTTCTGAATGCATTTCATAGTTAATTCATTTAATCTTCATAATGCTATAGGATACATACTATTATTACTCCATGTTACTGACAAGAAAACTAAGGCACAGAGGGTCTAAATAACTTGCCCAAGGTTGCACAGATACTGAGCAAGGAGCCGGGAGATGAGCTGACATCTGGCCCTAGAGTCGGGGCTCTTAACTGCTGCAGTCCATATTCTGGTACGTAGTTTTGCCTATAGTTCTGTAAAAAACAAGTGATAATAAGTAGAGAAATTTAATACATTTACAACTTGTAATAGATAGTTATGTTCATTCCTTTTGATTTGTAAAAATGAGAAAGAAAAAAATTACTTGTCTTTTATGATATCATTTGAAATCTGGCAATACTTTTAATTGGTGACTCTGCCCATGAAAGTGCTCTGGAGAAAAGTGAACCTTCTGTTACTCTGTAATTGCTATTTTCCCAGCAATATGAGATAAGGACAATAAGGTTTGGAAAAAGAAAATGCTGATCAGGGGAAATGAATGGTCTATGTTTTCCTTACACTGACCTACTCTCTATAAAAGTCTCTATCCTACAGTTTTTTTTTAATTAGTCTATAAATAGGAGTTGATTCTTCTCAAAATCGAAAAGGAAGGAAAAATTATTTTCTCAGATTTCTATGATGCCAGATAAATTGCCTCTTATCCCATGCCCGAAATGTTTTGAAACCTGATGACAGTAAAAAAGAATTCATTTAGATTCATTGGGTATTAAATGATAAATTTTCTATTTGCATAAGTTTGGCTTCTTTAACTTTATACTTAACATGTCAGTTTTTAATGTAATTAATCCATCTGTTTGTGCTTGTATAGTCCTTTTAAAAAGAGAGCATTTCATAGTAGAATGTACTTATCTGAATTCAGAATAAAATAAAGCTCACGGGAATGAGCATTTTAAGCTTCACATAAGGTTATATATGGTAATCTGTGACTTTTCAGTCATATTAAATAGACCCCAGAATAATATTCTCAGATAAAAACAGCATTTTTTATTAATCAGTGTAACTGAGTGCAAATTAAATTCCATTCCTCCCTCCTTATTTTATAAAAACAGAATGGTGTTCAGGAAAACAAAGGATATTTTCAATTGCTCAAAGAGTTACATAGCTTACCCGTATAGTAAGACTAGTACATTTTGCTCCTTGTCATATCCTTGTATTTGTGAAAAAAAGAAAAGAAAAGCAATCTTTGCTTAAAGGAGGACATGGTGCCTGGGCTTCAGTTAACACAGTGCCATACAAAGCAAGGACTGCCTGTTTTCCAAAGTTTTTGTTGAATTTCTGTGTTCGCTATCTAAACTTTTAAACATAAAACTTTGAAGTTTTTGATTAGATGAAATAAACTAACTGATATGTCTTTCCTTAAGTAGGTAGGAGTAAAATATAACCCAGTTTTGCCCAAACTTTTATCATATCATGGAAAGTATTGCTGCTTAATTTGATGCTGAAAAAATTATGTTATTTTCCCTGAAATCTATTTTGATCCCTAAATTACCATTCAAGGCGGATACGTAAGAATACCATGCTGACATCAATCATCTGGATAGTCAGCATTTTGGAGACAGAGTAGTGATGGGTTAAAGTTTTTATTTTTTGTTTATGTAAATTTTGTGACCTTTTGTGTGTAAGTAACAGGAATAGGTTAGAGATCACATTTTGGAAGAATTCTTGAATGTTAGTGAAATAAAACACCTCATTTGCCATAATTTTTTAACTATCCCAAATTATTATTAATTGCCTACCAGTGGTATTTTATTCACTGATTTTTGCATCCATGCTTATATTTACAAATAAAGGTAATCTTGAATAGCTATCAGTATTCCCAGAGTTCAATATTTCATAACTGCTTCTAGGCCCTTGGTAGTGAATTTGACTTCATTCCCAAGTCCTTCCATAGACCTTAGAGTTTACAGAATAAAATATACATACAATGTTTGCCTTTTATCCCAGCACATTCCAGAAATGTGTTTGAGAAGCTGAATCTCATAAAGCAGCTAATGTTTTCACATAAGAACAATGTTAAAACTGGTCAGGAACTCAATATAAAAAACATTGTATTAAGGGGTAAAAATATTTTGAAAATCACTAATAGATTCTCAGGGTATTAAAAATAATAAATATGTTATCTAAGATATCAAATGATTATTCAGGTACTGAATATTATCTAGCTTTTAGTGTCCCAAACTTGATTATTTTTATTAAAATGTCCCAATTATTTCCTAATCCACTTTCCTACTGCATTATTATTTTCTTAATATTTTTGTTAATCCAGCTCACTTCATAAACTTTAACAATCCTTTAAAATGTTAATGAATTTCTTTATTGTAGGAATTCAGTATTGATAATTTCATTATTTGAAAATTTGTGAATGTACTTAATATCACTTTATAATAGTTAAAATGGTAAATTCTCATGTTGTATGTATTTTACTCTCAAAGCAGACAACAATGACAATAAAAAAAGTTCAAAGCCTGAGGATTTAGGAGCAAGAAGTTTTTTGACCACCTAGGTGTTACTACTTCATCTTGAATATCCCTGCAAGAGCCGACTTGTAGTTATAATTTCCCAGAGATAATTATTATGCCCTTTATCTGCTCAGCAGCAAAGCAACTTCTCATAGGCCTTTGGGTTTGGGAGGGACAGAGCAAGTCTACCTTTGATTTACTCTGACCTAGAAGGTGAGGCTCTTCCAGATCCCAGTGAGTAATATGGAGGGAGGCTGTCTTCTTAGACTTCCCACATCAGTGGGCCTAGAGTTTTGACTTTTCTGGAACCAGTGAAACTTGAAAAATCAACCTTTACATTCTCCTGGCTATGCTGTATTCTTAGTGTCTACTGTCTCTCTGGGCTCCCGCTTCCACTCAGATATCATTGTGATAATTCATGAGTGCCTAATAAGCAAGTCCAGGTGTTTAGAGATCTTTAAATTTATTTCAGTATTTTCAGCTGTCTTGTGCAGGTGGATGGGTCTGAATGATCACCTGCAGCCTTATTACTGGAAATTGAAATCTGTATAACCTTTGTTCTGGTGCTCCTTCATGCATGCAATTTGACTTTCTCTACATTTTTTTTCTTCCTTTATTCTCTCTACTCCCACCACAGAAATTCTTTCTATCCTTTCATTTCTCAGTTTCCTGAGAAGTAGAATCTCATTGTCTCAGTTCATCTTTTACCCCCAGGCCATGATGTATCTTAGACCACCCAGAGACAGCCTGAACCAGGACAGCATAAAGCTGTAATGGTGAGCAGGGTCTGGGCACTGGCAGCTTTTCATTTCAAAATGGAGCTTGAAAGTGCGATAGGTCCAATTTTCCACCAAGCCAGATATCCATAGAACTGAAGCTCAAGAAACTTACATTTGCACAATGAAATACACCTGCTGCCTGTTGTCCAACTCCTCTTCCTTGCCCCTCCTGTTTTCCTTCCCTGATATATAAACCCCTAGCTCTCACTGGAGGAGAGAGAGAGATTTGAGGCTTGTATTCTGTCTCTCTGGCTAGTGTCACCTGGAAAGAGGCCTTCTTCCCTGGCAATACTAGTTGTCTCAGTGATTGGCTTTCTGTGCAGCGAGCAACGAGACCTAGGTCAAACTCCTGGCATTTGGTAATAAAAGAACAGGTGCAATGATTGGATATGATCAATGTACGTCCCAAAGTACTTCCCTATGCTTTTTGTTTCTTTAATCTACCTATTTGATATAGATAGAGCAGATGTTTTCCCAGTATTTGAGTTGGGATTAACTAGTCTTGGAGTAGGCTAATGAATTGTCCACTTTTACAATACCTAAAGGAAGGAGCCAGGCCTAAACTCCAGTCTGTCTGTTGTATGCCTGCTTCTTGGAGTTCTTGCTCTTAACACTGGGCTATGCCACTTATATTTGAAAGAAACCTGGAGGAATGAGTCAAAGATGACTACTAGCCAGGAAGAAAGGGGGCAGAATTTATTCAGGGAACATTGAAAAGTTCATTGTAACTTCCTTATGTGGGTAAGGATTGGAAAAAAGAGGAGAGGAAAGAAAGCTGAGAGTGTGAAGAGTTATTGAATTTCAGAATTGATTTGTCAATTTCTCTGATCTTTATTATGCATTTAATTATGTTTTTATTAGACCTATAATTTTAAATGGACATTTTTGTTTCTTCTAGGCTTTCTCTAATATAAGTGCTGTCCATATGTGATATTTGTATACTACATATGCATCTAAGAAAATATATATTTAACAGTTATATAGTATTTCATATCTTTTTTCATTCAAGTCCTATGTGTTCTTGATAAATCTCTTTCAATGTTTTCTATTTGTGGTAAACAGGTTCTTTTAAAATTTGTATTTTCACCTTCTGATGTACGATAGCTAAATGCAAGGATGAGTGTTATGGCTCCTCTGATAAGCCATTAATAATTTTCACTTCAATGGCAACTGGATGGTTCTCAGGGCATTTCATTAGCTTTCAATGGATTCTGGGGCATTGGTAATAGATGTTGCTTGCTTAAATGAAGAGTGAATAACTCCTAAATGAGTGGCCCCTACATCACACCTCTGGCCCTTAACCCTGTTCCCCAACGTGTACTTTCCCCGAGCCTTACAATAGAGGAAACCTTGTCTATTCTCAGCAGGGAGTTGGGAAGTTTTGGTTTTCCTTACTTGCATTTTCCTGAGTCTTTTAGTTGTGCACATGTGTCTTTCCTATTGATCTAGGGATTAAGTTTTTGAAACCTCAAATCCAATAATTATCCCCTTTGTTCATTTTTATTATTTTTGCATATATCATCCCTTCCATAACACAATAAAATACAGACTATCTAGAAACTGAAAGGAAGAAGACCTATGCAGTAAGAAAAAAAACAAGGAAGAGGAGGAATAAAATTTTAAAGTATTATTTAGACTAAACCAGGAAGGGAAATTCCACAGAAAAATAATCAGTTAGCCCTTTATTTATTCTTTTACTGAAAACAAAGGTATTCCTGTTACTACAATTATTATTTTCAAACAATACATTAATTGTACAAATATGTCTTTCATACGTGCAAAAATGTACAGTCACATCCTCTGTGTGCTAACAACTATGAATGACAATCAAAGTTTCCCTCATTTTAATAGATTACCTATCATAGTGGAAGTATTAAGAAAATCTGGCCTCACAATCTTGCTAAATGGCCCTCTCTGCTAAGGACATGTGGACCCATACACTTGATCAGTGAGCCTTTGTTCAAAACTTACAAGCACAAAATGTAGGTGCAAAGGATACCTTTTTCCTGCTTTCTAAAAGATGAATACTCACTGAGGTAACAAGATTTCCAAATGTTGATTTCCCATAATTGGAGTTCAAACGGAATTAATGTGGGCAGTAGAATTCCAGAAAGGGCACTTGCAGAGATGGTGCTGGAGTTCTGATTGAGTGGAAATGAAACATATCTAAGAACAGGTAGTAGGAAAGAACTTCTATCTTGGGACACTCGAATCACAGTGTTTCCTTTGACAAAGAAGAAAGAAGAGCGTGGGGTATGTGCAGATGATAATGTGGATGTAAGATAAGATATGGAACTATGAATATAGAGTGGTCATTCTGTATTCAAAGTGATGACCTAAAATCTTCTTTAAGAGAGTAGACATGTGATTAAGCTGAAGGACTTTGAGGTTCAGAAATAGATTAATATGGTAGTGGATTCATGAATGAGAGAAAAATAGAGAAAGGAAGGCAGAATAATAAATTCACTCAAGATAAAGGAGAAAGTGGAAGAATAAGGAGACAAGAAAAGGTGAGAAGTTTAGTGAAAGAGGATAAAAAAGTATAGATTAATCTTTATATATTACTTGTTATAACACTTTATTCCCCCCATTAGATAGAAAATCTCAAAAAACACCATTGAATATCTCCTCTCTATTTTATAGTAAAATCATTAGTTACCATTTCTTAAGAACCTACTATGTGCCAGGTACCATGCTAGACTTCACAAATGTCTAATGTTATCTCTACAACAAATCCACAGAGTATATGTTGGTATCTCCATTTTACGAGGGTGGAAATTTAACTCAAAGGGGTTAAACATACTATCCAAGCTTTTAGAGCAAGCATATGTTGGAGCTAAGATTGGAACTCAAATCCATCTGGCTATGTGTTCACTTCTCACCTTCTTAGCTGGGTGTAGTGAGTGTGGTGCTCTGTAAAGATTGGAGAGTAACTGAAAGGGATAGGCAGGAAGGAAGTCATCAAACATGCCTGTTTCATGCCACAGTTTCTGCTTTTAGCAACTGTAGTCTCATCTTGAGATGCACCTGGTAGGCACAGCTGTGCACATACTTTCTCTTTGGAGAAAGAAACTCTGCAAAGAAACACATAATAGATGTGTCTTTCTGGTGGCAATATGTCAGCAATGTCATTCTAAATCTGACCCATACATACTCACTCGAACAACATCTGTGGACAGGTAAGACAAGGACTATCACTGGTGATATGATTCTATACCTAGAAAACCGTAAAGCCCCAGCCAAAAGGCTCCTACAACTGGTAAATGACTTCAGTCAAGTTTCAGGATACAAAATCCATGCACAAATATTAGTACCATTTCTATACACTAGCAATTTTCCATCTGAGAACCAAATCAAGAATGCAATCCCATTTACAATAGCCACAAAAAAAAAAAAAATACCTAGGAATATATCTAACCAAGGAGCGAAAGATCTCTACAAGGAGAACTGCAAAACACTGCTGAAAGAAATCAGAGATGATACAAACAAATGGAAAAATATTCCATGTTCATGGATTGAAAAAATCAATATCATTATAATGGCCATGCTGCCCAAAGCAATCTACAGATTCAAAACTATTCCTATCAAGCTACCAACATCATCTTTCACAGGACTAGAGAAAACAATTCTAAAATTCACATGGAACCAAGGAAGAGCCCAAATAGTCAAAGCAATCCTAAGCAAAAACAACAAAGCAGAAGGCATCACATTACCTAACTTCAAACTATCCTATAAGGCTACAGTAGCCAAAGCAGCATGGTAGTGGTACAAAAACAGACACTTAGACCAATGGAACTGAATAGAGAAGCTGGAAATAAAGCTGCTTAGCCACAGCCATCTTATCTTTGAAAAAGTTGACAAAAATAAGCAATGGGGAAAATACTGCCTATTCAATAAATGGTGCTGGGATAGCTGAGTAGTCATATGCAGAAAAATGACACTGGATCCCTACCTTTCGCCATACAAAACTTAACTCAAAATGGATTAAAGATTTAAATGTAAGTTCTCAAACTATAAGAATCCTAAGATAAAATGTAGGAAACACCATTCTGGACATCAGCCTTGGGAAAAAATTTATGACTAAGGCCTCAAAAGCAATTACAACAAAAACAAAAACTGACAAATGTGGCCTAATTAAACTAAAGAGCTTCTGCACAGCAAAAGGAACTATGAACAGAGTAAACAGACAGACTACAGCATGGGAGAAAATATTTGTAAACTATACATCTGACAAAGGTCTAATATCTAAAATCTGTAAAGAAATTAAACAATCAAATAAGCAAAAAACAAATGACTCCATTGAAATTGGGCAAAATACATGAACAGACAAATCTCAAGACACATAAATGGCCAAAAAACATGAAAAAAATACTCAACATCACTAATCATTAAAGAAATGCAAATCAAACCCACAATGCAATACCATCTCACACCAGTCAGAATGGCTACTATTAAAATGTCCAAAAAAAAAAAAAAAAATCAGATGCTGATGAGGTTGCAGAGAAAAGGGAACAATTGCACACTGTTGGTGGGAATGTAAATTAGTTCAGCTACTGTGGAAAGCAGTTTGGAGATTTCTCAAAGAGCTTAAAACAGAACCACCATTCAACCCAACAGTTCCATTACTGAGTATATATCTAAAAGAAAATAAATTGTTCTACCAAAAAGACACATGCACTTCTCTGTTCATT
Organism: Piliocolobus tephrosceles; assembly: GCF_002776525.5. NCBI lineage: Eukaryota > Metazoa > Chordata > Mammalia > Primates > Cercopithecidae > Piliocolobus > Piliocolobus tephrosceles. The sequence continues at coordinate 65,866,984 of NC_045435.1, read as the reverse complement.
GCAGCACTATTCACAATAGCAAAGGCATGGAATCAACCTGGGTGCCCATCAACAGTGAATGGGATAAAGAAAATATGATACATATATACCATGGAATGCTACAGAGCCATAAAAAAGAATGAAATCATGTCCTTTGCAGCACTATGAATGAAACTGGAGGCCATTATCCTAAGTGAATTAATGCAGTAACAGATAAATACCATGTGTTCTCGCTTATAAGCTGGAGGTAAACATTGGGTATTTATGGACATAAGGATGGTAACAATAGATACTGGAGACCACCAGAGCAGGGAGAGAGGGAGGTTTGGAAGGGTTAGTTGAAAAACTAACTATTGGGTACTATGGCTCAGTACCTTGATGATGGGATCAAGCATAGCCCAAACCTCAGCATCATGCAATATCCCCAGGTAACAAACCTGTACATGCACCCCCTGAATCTAAAATAAAAGTTGCAATTATAAAAATAAAATAAAGCTTCATGAGGAAAAAAAAAAGAGTTGGCCGCACGGAAGACACCAGCAACATTCAAGAAAAGCGTGTTAGAAGAGTAGGGGATAGGCTATGGGATGGAGGTGGTTAAAGAGTGTGAGAGAAACAACCAAGTAGAAACAGAATATTATATAACAATAGTCATTCTCACATACAGTAATTGTAAGGATTAACAAAATACATGCAGGGATAAGACAACAGCTGACACGTAATATGTGCTCAATAAATGAGAGCTATTGTCATTTCATTTGAAGTTTAAGTGAAAAAAATTCACTGTATTCTCGAGAAAATCCCAAATTGTAAGAATGTATGATTGTACTGTTTATAATTTCAGTATTTAGAGTTGGCATTCAAGACTTTAATATTGAAAACATATAAGCATTGTAACCTCTTTTACTAGAGGCCTCATTTCGTATCTAATTGTAATTCAAATATAATTTCTATGTTCATTGCCTTCATTCCACACATACCTTATTTTCTAGATTTACTGTTTACAGCCCCTAAAGCTCTGTTTCCACAGGGTTTTTCTTTTGCCTTCTCTCTCAAATATTCACAAGCCTTTCAAAAGAGTCCCTTCTTTTAGTTATACCTGACCCTTACTTTCTTTTTCTGTTATTCCAATTCCTACCTTGAGCTGGAATAACCAAACATGGAGTAGTTAGTCCATTTATTCAATCATGTACGTATTCCTTTATTTATTTTTTTATTCAAAAAAATTTTTGAATGCTTGCTGTCCGCCAGGCACTGCAGTAAGCTTAGAGCTACAAAAATGAGTTCTCCTACCAGAATTTCTGGAGTTTGTTTTCACCTTGAGGGGAAGACAATTATTTAATGGGACAGGTAATAACTCTAAGTGTTGATTGTACTAAAAAAGAAAATTAAAGGGAGCTCTTAGAGCATTAGTATGGGGAAACTGGGGAGATTTTCCTGAAAAAGTTCTAGGTGAACCCTGAATGAACCAGTAGGCCCCACCTCATGGGTGAATACCGTGGGAAGCATTTGACTCTTGTAGTTTTGACACTTTGTTTCCCAGATCATCTTCTTCCATGACACTTTTGAAGCCCCCAGAATTCCCCCCAAACATCTGTCTTTAGCACTCACAAATTACTTTTAGTTGAATAGTTTATTTATTTCTGTATCTTTTCAACATTTCGGCTGCATCTATTTTTCTTTTCCCCTACTTATCATTAATATTTGGCAATCTTTTCTACTCAACGTTCTCTAAACTTACATTTTTCTCTGCTTTTGAGTCTTTTATTGAAGAAATGCTTATGCATTCTGTTTTCCATTCACTATTCACTTCATTTCTCCTTATTATCTTTTTCTGGCTCAGTGCATTTACTGGCCAGCAGTTTCCCTTTGCATTTTTTTGGCTTAATTTGTACTTTTTTGGACTTTTTCTTCACCCATCAACCAATATAATAATATATCCTATTGCAGTAAATGTGTCAGATCATGTTTAGTAGTTAATTCCTTACTTTCCATAAAAGTAGTGATTTTCAACATACTCTCTGTGATTTTTCTGCACTTTTGTCTTTGTCATTTTTAATTTGCTGAAACTGGCTAATAATGATTAATACAAATATCAAATCATCAAATCCAATGAACTCACCTTTTGCTTCCCCACAGAATCAAAGCTCACATGTAAAGACTGGCATTAGTGCTCGTGGAAGGAACACAAAGTTTTCAACCATCTCAAAGCATCAGTATTCATTTTCAGTGTGGTGCCTTACGAATCCTTCTGTTTATAACACTTCTCCGCTGGAATAAATCTTGTAGCTGATTATCACAGCAGTGGGCTTGGTGCCAAAAGCAATCCTGAGAATGGCATTCAATCAATGTGTAAACTAGTAAGATGCCAGGAACTTTTGGAAGACCAAGAAGGGTGATTAGTTATTGAAGAATAAACAATAGTAAAACACTGAGCATACTCTCTCAAACAGTGCAGAAAAGAATTTTCCATGAGTTAATATGAATATAGACCTGGTTGTATTTTAGGATGTGGGTTCCAACAGATGATTTATATTTTGTTATATTGTGGGAGAACGTTTAACTAGTACAAAGTATGTCATTTACAGTATAAAAGAAATAAACACTTCTGTTACTCAAAGTAATATGTTTAGAATACTGCCATCGACATATACTTTCATTTATAATTTAATAAGAAACCTGATATAGAAAAATATAAACAGTAATAAATTGATGAAAAGAAAACCACAGGAGCTGAAAACCTAGAACTGTGATTATTAACATTAGGCTAAACAGAATGTTAGGATGCCATTCTGTAATATATTTCAATAGAGAAAGAGTCTTCAGTGTATTTAGTATATATATGGACTGCATTATCTAAAGTTCTGGAATAAATTCCATTTAGATTTTAGAATATTTTAAAATTTTAATAAATTCTTAATGGAAAAAATCATTGCGTGATGGCATAGGTTCATAGTGTTCCAAAACTTAGGCTGGGAGATGGAAACACCCAAATTGAGAGAGAAGAAGAGGGCATATACCCAACCAGCTGTTCAGCCAAATCAACCTACTGCCAGGGGAGAAAACATACATTTGTCTATCCTATCACTAATTGAAAATACTTTATTATAATCATTATTATTTGACATTTGGAAAATTATGTGAGCAACCATAGTTTCACATTCAGATTTTCAGAAAGAAAGTGTCATTTTTACTCTCGATGTGTGTAATGCAATGCCACTTATACAACATATACACGTGAAATGGGCCAGGACCAATCTATTCATTTGTAATATTTAAAATGTATATGCAAAGTGCCATACAATGGCTTTGCTTATGACAATCGATTTGAAAAATAAAGATGGCAGAAATTAACCAATTATCCAATTTTTTCATTTTATTCTATTGTTAACTCTTAATTTTCCATTAGAGACATGCAGTGCTTACATCCACTTGCACATACACACACACACACACACACACGAAGAAGAAACTTGTAGTGTCTTTATTACTGTCGAAGGAAATATTTTACCTATTTTTCCCTAAGGGTTCATTTGGCAAAATAAGTTACAAATCTTTTAAAATAAAATTGTGTGCCTAAAAAAACATGAATTATGCCAATACATGACAAAAATCAAGCTGAGATGACTTAAAACTGCATGTAAATGACCCTTGGTGATATATATCATGGTGAGGTTTATGCACCACCATGCACAATTCTGGAAAAGGTACAAAAGCAATATTTATGTATAGTAATATTTTAGGAACCAGCATATTGACTCCAAGTTCCAAGACGGACTTACATTTAAAACATTTAAGACCTTGCAAAATGTTTTCTAGCTTTCTAGGATTTGAGTATTGTCCTATTACACAAAGTTGCTAAGTCCTAAAAGTTCATGCCATTTATCAATTTTTCATGAATTCAATTGTACATGTCAGGTGTATGTCAGGTTCCCAGAGGAGGAAGGGAATTCAATCCGCATATGCTCACTCATTGACACGTACATAAAAGGAACATTTGCAGATGTTTTGATAATGGAAGGGTTCAAATCATTTGTCCTAAGGCAGTATTCGTAGGAATACTTTGATCAGTTGCACAGTGGTTAGATTATTTTCCCTGCAGAAATTACCACATGACCCCAAAGGACAAGAGAAATATTATGTGAGAAAATTGGAAAACATCCTATTGGCATATTTCAGCAAGTGGACCAGAATGAATTGTATTCAATCTGATTTCAACTAGTTAATGTAATATGTTTAATGCCACAGTGAGATGAGGAAAGCCAACAGATAAAACCCACATAAATCATAAAAAATTGCCTTACTCCATCAATGTTCATCGACCTTTAATTGTGATATCTTTTCTTTAAAAATTTGTAGTTGCTAGTTTTCTTCACAATTATTAGCAGTTGCAGAGTGTTTTATGATTTACATACATAAACTGAACTCACTCAAAAACTAGAGGCAGATGTTCTTATCTCCTTTTCACAGATAGGGTACCAAATGTTCATTTAGGAATCATGACCTTTGTAAAATCACAAAGGTGCTGAGTTACAAAGCTGGGACACCACTGAAAATCGTTTGTATATTCTACACTGTTCTCCCCCATTAAAAATATTTCTTCAGTTTTTTTAAGGAAAATGTTTTAGTGGGAACTTTAGGATTAATAATTGTTTTATATTAGTCACAATATTGATAAAAGGATAGCATAGGAACTCTATTGGCCATGTTTCATGAACCAGTGTTGTAGATTGTAATCTCCATTTTTACAGATGTAGAATTCATCTTCAGAGATCAAATACCTTGCCTGAGTTTCTAAACCTAGTGAGTAGTGGGGGTAACATTTGAACCCAGAACCTCTAACATCAGAATTTGCACTTTAAACAAAGCAAAGGTTTACAATGAATGACACATGTCCATAAAGAGAAGAATAATTTTGGTGTAATTTTTATAAAACTGTAATTTTTAAATGTGCTTGTGTTTTACCATATTTGACACTGAATATCTCTTTACCTGAAAAACATTTTTCTATATTCTTCCTCTATGTCAGTAGGTTAGAGAGCACTGGAAAATACAGGACTACACTGCCTTTTTTGTACTAGACAGCTTTCATGCTATTATTTGAAAATAGAACATAATAATACTTTAAGTCTCTATAGAGTGTAAACAATTTTGTCATAGGGTTTCATATTTAAAAATTAATGTTTGCTGTCAGCTACTACATATTCTATAATTTCAAAAAATTCCAAGAAATGGGTAATACAGAATACTGAACGTTGATGCTTCCCTTTGACTCATAGTCACTGGTTCAGAAAGAAGCATTTTAAAAAATGTTTATTCAGACAGAATTTTTTTACTCTCTACTTTCCTGCTAAAGATAGAACTCAGCCTTTTTTTCCCCAGGAGGTTTGATTATGGGTTTTTGTTGTTTTTCGGAACAGTTTTGATGAAAGAACATCATTATATTTGTAATCTCATATTATTGGGAAACAGAAAATAAATTTTTATGCTTTATCATTTCAAAGATATTTCTAAAATGTTTCAAAATATATCTTTAGTTTGAGTTATTTCTTGCGGAGTACCTAAAACTTGTATTTCTAAGTAGGAGTAAAGTTAAAGTTTACAAATGAAGTCAAAAGCAAAGTGAGAAAATGACGTGGGGAATAGTGAAAGACAAATGAGGGTAAATTAAACTTCAATTCAATTTGTTTTTAACAGTTGAGTTCATTAAAATGCAACTTCATGGTGGCACTTCTTATAGTACTGCAAAGTCATCTTATTTCTAAGATGCAAAGCTTAAAACTTATTTGTGTAAAGTCCCCTCTTTGTTTGTGTCAACTTACTCAGCCAGTTAGTTTGACTCTGTAGATATCCATAATTAAATCCTTTATTTGGTTATAAACACCCATCACGCGTCATGGATCTTGTAAAATGTAATAGTGTCTTGCTGCTCAGAAGATGATTTTACAAAATAAACGGTGACAATCGTTATGTTGCTACAATCGTTATGTTGCTATAGGATTTCAGCCATCTCTAAGAAAAGGAGCCATGTTTACTAAATAGTCTTTATAGTGTACAGATTTTATACAAAAAAGCCTTTTATGGAAATGTTACTGTCGGGACTTTAAAAATCTATGGAGAATCTAATATTCCGGAATTGCCCTAGTTTCTGATTTTAACAAAATGCAAGGATCAAAATTATATTGCCTAATCTTATTTTACAATGTTTGTTTACATTATAATCACTTCCAAATGACACCTCCTGAGGTTCATGCTATGTCTTAAACAATGGATCAGGTTGGCTGATTAAAATATTTGAAATCTTAATAATTCTTTGTATTTCCCCCTTGTTAAATTCTTTTATTTTGGCGGGGGAGATCTTTTAAAAGTACAAATGGTAGTAAACTACTCATTTAAAATTTTTTATGTATTGTCTCAGATACCAATATTTGAAAAATTTTATTTGAATAAACTGGAAACACAGGGAACAGCAATATCTAATTAATCACATTGGAGTTTGCCTACATCCCAGTGTAAAAGTCTTTCTATGAAAATTGAAACACCTTTTATATTACTGAGCATGAAATTACTTCATAGCTGTTGTTTTTGTTTCAACCTCTTCTTCAAATATTGCAATATGGTAAGAGTGGATGTGTTGGCATCATTTTCAGGGTTATAGAAAGAAGAACAGATGTTTGGCCCTAAACCATACAATGCACCTCTTTACATTTGCAACATGTAGAATATGCCTGATAAAATATGACATGATAACAGAAGTAATAAATTGTATTGTCTGAATTCTATGACAATAGCTCTTCCCAAAACTGACTGCTTTGCTCGCAGTAGGATTTATAAAAGGCTCAATTAATGTGGCTTTAGGACAGGTAAGATTCTGAAGCTACATAAACATTAATTCAGTAAAATACATATCAGGATTAGAAACTTTTCAAATTATTAAGGTCTAGGTTATAGAGTATAAAATACTGTGGTACTATTTGTCATGCCATTTAAAGATGACCATAATTAGTTACTATTTAAGTTCTAGGCAGAGTAGTTCCAGATAAGTCATAACATTCAACCTTTGGTTCACACTTGTTTTTCCACAATATTTGTGATGATTGTAACTTGGACCAGTCAGCCTGAGATTAGCATTTTCAGAGATGCATGAAGTAAATTTCCCCCTCTTTCCTATGATGATCTTTTAAATATAATAAATAGCTTTTCTTCTGTCTCCTCTCACATAATAATTTCTACAAGGAAAATCTAGTTCTACTGACTGTTTTTATCATAATAGGATATTTACCAACTTACCTGATATTTATTCCTTACATATAGAAATATCGACTTATCAAAAATAAAAGCAAGTGCTTGGCAGTATCCAGTGTAACACTGTTGTAAAGGCGGGAATTAGAAAAGGTGCTTCAATGCTGTATCATTGGCACATAGCCAATAATCAGCAGCTAGAGGGACATTGAAAGGAATTAGCAACACATTTATTAGACTTTTTAAATAATACAAAGGGAGGAAGAAAAAAGATAAAACCAGGAAACTGAGAATTTAAAAGTAAAACAGTTTAAGTTGTATTGTTGGATGAAAGTGGAAGGGAAGTTTTCTCATCTTGTTCTATGCGATTCAGACTTTCTGGAGCACGGCATTCTCTTCTACATCCTGTAGTTCATCAGAGATCTTTAAGATCGAGCACAGACGAAAGAATGACCAAAACCATTAGAATCTTTGAAGCTTCTGTTAATAATTTGAGAAATTATTAGAGATGTTGAGATGTTAAGCTCGAAGAACTGTAGGAGTTTAAAAGCCTTCTTCAAATAACAACGGGCATTACAAACCTGGCATTATAAAAGTGTGTACTTGGGCACCCTTAGCAGCCCTAGTTTACAGTTGAGAAAGCTGCAGCACAGAGAGCTTAAGTAATGTGTCTAATGGTCACACAGCTAATGCCGTAGGACTTTTCCTCTCCTCTTTTTTTTTTTTTTTTTTTTTGAGACGGAGTCTTGCTCTGCCGCCCAGGCTGGTAGTGCAGTGGCCGGATCTCAGCTCACTGCAAGCTCGGCCTCCTGGGTTCACGCCATTCTGTCTCAGCCTCCCGAGTAGCTGGGACTACAGGCGCCCGCCTCGTCGCCCGGCTAGTTTTTTGTATTTTCTATTAGAGACGGGGTTTCACCGTATTAGCCAGGATGGTCTCGATCTCCTGACCTCGTGATCCGCCCGTCTCGGCCTCCCAAAGTGCTGGTATTACAGGCTTGAGCCACCGCGCCCGGCCTCCTCTCCTCTTGAAAGAGTAGTTTCAAGGAAGGTATATCAGCAAATTGCTAAAAAGCAGTTTTCCAATTAACAATGAAGAAATGAAACTTATTGTAAATCTTTGCTACAACACACTTTGCTATGTTCACCCAGCTCCTGGCTTTTCTCTCAAGTATCACCTGCTGAACCTTACCTTAGTTCACTTTGTTACTTTGTTTGTGAGCTTGCACAAGTTTTGCTAACAGATGTTTGTGAAATTGTTCATGTTTTTGTTGCCTTATACAGTAGAATTTACTTAGCAGAATTTATTTTCTACTATAACAATTTTATATAGTAAAATAAATTTATAATTTTTTGCATGTATAATATAAGGAAATAATATAATAATTTTACATATATAAATAGCCTTTGCACTCTTAGTCTTTACAACCTACATTCTGCTTTGGGGGCAGGGAGAGAGTGGTGAATTAGGGGATGAAGAAGGACAGAGGATAATTTAGAAATGTAAAGAAAGCAGAGTTGCTCTGTTTAAAGAGAAGTTAGGAGGCCACAAACTCTGGTTCTGGAAAATTCTGAGCTTGGTAAAAAACAATTCTGGAATCACCAAATGTTGCTCTTGCCCCCCAAAAGACCACATTTAATTAATCCAGGTAAATGCCTGTATATTTATTATGTTGCCAGGGTAAAAAAAAAAAAAAAAAAAAAAAGGAAAAGGGAATGTAATGGTCGTTCTGCTCCAGAGAACGTTAATTATTTATCCTGATGCAAACGTAATTACCTGGCAATTCGTGGAAATCAAAAAATGTGGCATTAGAAGGAATGAAATAATTAAAATATATTGATAATGAGCACACACTGCTATATTGACCCAACGATGGTTAAGATACCAAAGATGCGCTCTTCAGAAGGGTATTATTTTGTAATTAAAAAGAACTGTAGAAAAAGAAACTGAAGACATGATAATTGTACAGTGCATTCAATGTAGTTGTCAGTAGAAATGCCATTTAAGGAAAATAATACCATGTTAAAAATAAGTTAACGTGGAAAAAAAAACCTGAAAAGGAACTTACTGTTGATACAAGTAGGATCAATTATACGTGCCTGGAAGGCAATAGTGATTTGTTTAAGATTTTTAAATACCAGACACTGGAAACAATAGTTTCATGATGAGCATCTTGTTTTTATTGGAGGTGGAAGGTTCATCATTTCACATATTCATCATCACTGACCTTCTTTATCTAGGCTCTCTTCTCCGGAATTGATGCTATCACTCATGATCACACAGTATATTTTTTTCTGGGTTCTTAAATTTGATGTCATTTGAGAGTGTCTGATGTTCCTCATCCATAGTAGATCTGTCATGGCCCTCATCACGCTGAGGGACATAGTACTGTTTATATTTTTAACGGCAGAAAGGCTTGATTTGATCAATCCAGTGGGGAAAAAATAACTCAGAGTCATTCCTGGCATCAATCAAGGCAAAAATTCTTTCACTCTTTCAGCTTTCTTCCAGCTGGGTGGGCATCCTCTTGGTGGAAAGTAATTGCTACAAAAAGAATGAGTGGTTTGGACCAACCTATGTCTAGTCTTTTTGATGATTTTGAGATTAAGCCAAGTATTTTCATTGAGGAAAAACATGAAGAATTATAAGCAGCTAGCCACGTATGTGGACAATCCTAACTGATCATTGAACATCGAGTTAAAGTGTTTAGAAGTTTGATTGGGACATAGTGACAGGAATGCAGGAATAATTTTGCATAGTCTGATATCCATATTTATCACCGACTTGACATCAAGGCACAATAAAGAGATAAGCTTTCATTCCATTTAAATGGAGAATGCATTTTAAACTATCCCAAGTCTCTACATCTCTAGAGGAAAGCCTTCAACATTTGGGACCAGTGTGTTGGTCTGTCTGGTTCTAAGATAGACTTCATGGCAGGCAGGCAGTTTTCAGAGGCAGGATTAAGATGAACTATTGACTGATAAAGTTTAACTCAGTCAGCCTAGGTACTACAGTTTTTAAGACTTAAATGACATATCTTTCAAGTCAAGCAAATTCAGTAAATATTTAAGTGTCTCCTGTGTGTGAGGCACTCTTGGGATGGAATGGCAAGTTGGTCTCGTGGAGACACTCCCAGCATACTCCCTAGAGCATCCTCCCACACTGGGTGGAACCCATTAGTTTCCTCCTACGCTTTCAGGTCTCATCACAAATGTCATCGCCAAATGAGTGATGCCATTTGTAGAGTGAGAGATACTTCTCTCTCACTCTACAAATGGCAGGGCTGCTTGCCCCTGCTTTCCATGGTTCACCGTTCCTCAGGTGCACCCTCACAGTTGCGATATTATTTGCATGTTCACTGCACATTTCCTTGCTTGTTCACTGACTGCCTGTCTTCCTAGGCTACAAATTCCACCAGGATGTCTCTATCGCAATTCCCATTCTGAACACCTGGAAAAGAGATATAAATCAATAAATATTTATTAAGGAAGAAAGGAAAGAAGGAAAGGAGGGAGGAAGGCAGAGGTTAATAAAGTCAGGGAGATCATCTAGGACATAATTTAAGTATCTAGGCAACAAATTATCAGTGTCTCCAAAGGTATCTTATGGGGGAGGAAGACTTTCTTGAACTATCTCTTTCTAAATTTCATAAAAGCTTGTCAAAAAGATAACTCAGTATACTTCATATCAACTTATATTCTTGCTCAAAGTCACCAAAACTATTAATAGATTAACAAATGCTTTTCTTAGGAGAAAGTATCTTGTATGCTTTTTATAATATTTTTTCTGATTATTAATGTATATTCAATGTAAAACATTTGGAAACCATATGCAAATAAAAAGATGAAATCATAATTCAATCCGTAAGCCTGTCACCAAGAACTAGGGTTATTGGCATATTTTTTCAGGTCTTTTTTCTATACTTGTCTATGTCATATATTTAGTTGAGATTGTGTAGTATATACGTAATTTGTTATTTTTTTTTCACTTAACGTAATGACATAATTTTCTCCTACCAATAATCAATCCTGTATTATTGGGTATTTATAGTATTTCCATTTTTTTCAGCATTATATATGGCACAATGAACCTAATATACCGTGATAACGTGGAGTATAATAAAAGTGTTTCCAACAAATTTAGGCTGCCATCATTATTATGTGCTTATATATCAGGTAAAACTGAATGCATTTCTTTCAAAGTTCAGTTTTCCAGAAAAAAATAAACTAAAGTATCAATAAAAAGAAATGAATAACCAAAACCAGGAAGGTTGTGGCTACCATAACATGTTAAGTGTATGTCAAATGAAAAACATGATTTCAATTTGACCTCTTTTATTATTCCTAACTGCATGGCTTCATCCAAACAACAATACAGTTCAATATTTAGTGAAGAGAAGTCTTGACATGTGATTTGAAGGCACAACTTTATTTTGATTTTGATTATTTTTCCCGTGTTTAAAATTAAGTTTATCGTGTGAGTGAGGGATAACCAGGAAAGGGCAAACGGAGCTGTGTTTTGCCCATGATATAGACACAGATTCCGAAAACTGTCTCCCTAGAAGAATTTTTCCAGAGTCCTTAGTTCATCCTACTCCCGAATGACTAATTTTTTCCCCTTGCAAATCTTTACCAAAGATTATTTTGTAGCCTGAACTGATAAGCCACTATGAAGGATATTCAGTAAGTTGAGAGTTCATCAATGCTGTAAAAACACATTTGAAATGCACAAATCAGAAAGCTCATGTGTTTCAACAGAGATTGAAGGTAGTGGGGGGGCAGGGGGAAAGTAAAACAAAACAAAACAAAAAAACCTCCAAGCGCTGGGTAGTATTTTTGACCCCAGCTGGTCAAATACACGAACTTGCCTGTGGTGTTCATGAAGAATAAAATACAAATAGTTTATATTACATGAGGGTACCATAGATATGTTTCTCTGATGGTGACTTTCATATGCATTTCAGCTGTGTAATCAAAGACAGGTACAAATAAACCCAAGATATGCATATATATAGTTTCCTTGGTCTGTTTATTTGGGTGTTCCTCAGGGCCCCTAAACCCTTCGGAAGCTCCAGCATCCTGCATTTACTTGAAGTCACTGTTTCTCCAGCTCCTGAGAAACAGGCTATGTTTGTCCTTGGAATCTGTCTTCTTTCTAAGAAAGAACAATTTTAGAGACTGCCAAAGGACCAACATCTCGGTGATTAACCAGATTTGAAAAGAAAGAAAGCTCACCAGGGCTTGAGGGTCTCTTAAGTGTTTCTCTACAAATGCTCAGTTAAGAAGTTCTGTGCTTGCAGAGCTTTCCATTTCATTTCATGTGTAACAGGAGAAACCAAAGGAAGTTATGTAGGAAATAATTTCTTGCATTATAAGGACATTCTTCCTCTCATGGTCATTACTGAAAAACTGAACATTAATTATTTAAACCCTTAACCCCAAACTTTTTGCTTTTAGTTGCAATAATTAATTCCAGTTAAACATCACACATTAAGCATAGAGGGGGGAAAAAGGCAACTGAATGATCACAGTCATATTTAGTTTCCCAAATACCTCTGTAACCCTAATTAGTTTTTCATTAATGTGTTCTGTGGAATCTTTTTAAAAGACTAGAAATGTCCTTATCTCTGTAGAGTTATATGTTGATTGCCGAAGGTGATTTTTCTGACGAATCCCACACATTCGTGGGAAACAATTTGTCTTTGTGTCAGAAGGAGCTCCTTGAACGACTTGGGGTAAGGCTAGAGAACAGCAGCACATGTTTGCCTGAAGTCTTACCTGGAGATATGACCGGGCTTATGTTACACAGGCTTCAGCTGTATAAATACATCATGCCATCTGCACATGGCAGGGGAATTGAGCCTGTGGAAGCTCAAGACCTGTGTCAGTGTTTTCACAGAAGGACTGTTTATGAACAGATGTTATGTGGTGTTTTTCACAGAAAATGGACTCTGGAGAGAGAAAATGTCTATCAGTTACTGAGGTATTATGTATAACAGCAATTTTTAACCTTGAGAATACTTTTAAAGTTCTCGGTAAAATATTTTCAACTGTGGCCACTTTCTTTGTCTCAATGAAGATTCAACCTGCTGTCGTGGGCGCGCTTCCCGTTGTAATGTTCTTTGGAGATCTCTCAGTTGGTGAGAGTGTGTTCTCTCTGACACAAGGTACACTTGATGTTATGATCCATTCATCACTGCAAAACCTTTCAGTCTATGTAAAAATTGCTTGTCATTTTCTTCTCTTTTCTTTTCCTGATAGGAAAACACTTTAAAATCAAACTGTAGGATTGAATGACCATTTAGGTTTCCTTGTTATCATGTATTCTTGATGTTTTTCATGTAAAAAGACAGTGTAATTGATCTAACTGTTAATTATGCCCTGGACAATTAAGCATTCAGAGATCTAGAAAATAAATTTATTCTCTATAGTGTGCTTCCTAGATTAAATCTAAGACACTTACCATGAGATGGAGGTCCAGAATGCTTCAGGGCCAGCACTCCAGAGATGGAATTATCTCCAACAGCCACACCAACAGCACTGAAGTCTCTTTGTGACCTGTTGACAGACACCATGTTTTGCATAATATATATATTTTCATTTTCCCTTAGCTTTCTTATTATTTATTCAATAAATCCTTTTTTCTTGCTGACAGCAGTTGTATTTATAACGCTAAATCCAACACAGCAAAATGTTCATCACTTTATAAACTAAATGCTAATGTTTTATTTATATGCAATGAAGAAAGAAAAAAAGAACTGAATTGATGTTTACCTAACAAGCAGCACAAAAGTGCAGTACCATAATAGTGGAGTTCATAAGCATTCCGGCTTGTAATTTTGGGTGTCAACATTTGAATTGCAGAAAGAGTTTATGCAGACATAGCACGTACACAAGTGCAGTTTAGATCCACATCTATAAAAATAACATCTGTTTAAGCATACATTACATTTAAAAATAACTGTACAGTGATCAGCTGGTTAAGTACAGTTAACCAGATGTCGTTTTAAAGGGCCAGATGGAACTATGAAACTAAGATTGAAAAATTAAAAAATACTGTGAAAGGTCAAACCAATTAAGCAACCTGTTTTGTTGGCATGTAACAGTTAAAAAGTAAGTTAAACTACTTAAGGAGTGAGCAATATGAAGATGTAGCCGTTAAAACCAGGTCTCGCTCCTCTGAGGACAAAAAGAAAAATCCAGGCTAGAGTTGCTCACTTACTGGAATCCAAAAGCACTCAGGCCAACATCAGAAATGTGAATTTTCCTGTGGTTATCAGAGTCTGAGGAGTGGGAGGTTTGGGGAGATGTTGGCCCAAAAATACAAAATTTCAGTTAGACAAGAGGAATAAGTCCAAGACATCTATTGTACATCATGCTGATTATAGTTAATAAAAATGTATTGTATACTTGAAAATTACTAAGAAATGGATTTTGAATGTTTTCTCCACAAAAGGAAAATGATAAGTATGTGAGGTAATACATATGCTTAATTTAGCCATTCCACAGCTCAATATTTCAAAACAGCATGCTGTATACAATAAATACATACAATTTTTATTTGCCAGTTAAAAAGTTATTTTTTTAAAAAATTGAAAAATAAATGCGAATTTCCTTTGAGATGATTCAGAATTGTCTTCACTATATTTTAAACATATGTTTTCAAACAAAAATTAAAACTTCTGTTTTATTGGGTCACAGGACCCAATAATATTTTCCAAAGTGTAAGCTTTACCCAGGTTAAGCATTTTAACATAACGGTGGATAAGACTAAACATATTAATATATGACTTAAGTAATAAATCTGATCCTTAAGAGTGAGAAATCTGATGATTTTCTAAGAAGCTCAAATTGATTATTTTTCTTTCCTCATGTTGGATATCACATGCAATGAAAAGATGAGGCAAATATTTATGGAATATCTATACCGAGGCAGGTTCTGTTACAAACATGTTCACATACATCAGAGGTCACAACGGGTGCTTCCCACTGCTTATTTGGCCTGCAGATATGTTTTGTTTGGCTTCCACAGTGCTTTAAATTTGAATTAATTGCCAAAAACTAAAAATTGTGAGGTTTCACATAAAACTCCGGATTTCCAGCTTCCCGGAAAACCTGGCAACACCAGGTCCGCATTTTTTCCATTGCAAAAACTCACTGGAGCCAAATAGGAACAGCAGCCTCTTTAAAGAGACAGAAAGTCTCCAGTTTGTCACAGACACCACCAGTCCCTTCAAATCAGAGACTGCATGCCAGTTGCCATTTACTGTCTTCTACCTAGCCCACTTTACTCAGAGTAACTTCGAGTTTCCAACTCTAATAGTCGTCAACTCCCTTAATCCCCACAGTCAACCTTATAAAGTGAGTAGTTTGTTATTAATATTTTACAAAAAAACTGGGACAAGAGAATCCTACTAACTCCTCTGAGTCACACAGTTGGTAACTGACAGAGGTAGAATTCAAATTTGAGTCTCCTGTTTCTAATATTCCTAATATTGTAAGTCTTCACACAGTCAAAGTATCAGAATTCTTATATGTGATCATGTGTGGGGCAGCACACACTATTCATCTGAAATGAAATAAATAGATCTACTAGAAAATAATTGTTGACCATAGACAGCAGACAATTTAGCACTGGCCTTTGTCCACAGATGATTGAATGATTCAGAGTCAAGATGTGAAAGAACACAAGAATGCCATAGAGAGTCCATCCCCCCAGTTCATGTCATTCTGTTGCCTTTGCCTATCCCATGTGCTGGAGCTTAGCAGGACTTTGAGGCTGTGTTTTAGCTAAGTGAGGAAAAGCTGAAGATCGGAAGGGAGAAAATAGTGGCTTGTGTCATACTGGACTTTTTTTTTGAGATCAAGACTCATTTTTTTTTCTTTTGACAATACGCACTTCCTCTTGGAAGTTCTTACTATACTTTCTTTTCCAGCATTGACTTTTCTCATATTTTTATACAGTAAATTAATAACAAAGAATAGATATCTGGTAAGCAAGCTTTATTTTCCATCTAAATATGCATTTTCAGATTTCAAGCCTCTTTCTTTGTCTGTTGCCCTTGCTGCTTACTTAAATTTTTGGTGAAAACAGCCATTTAAAAAAAAATAAATTTATTAAGGAAAGCAGAGAGATCAATTAACGTACAGTTATGTCACTAAACCAGGATAAAGTTATATACATACATATTTGTGTAGGGATCCAGATGCATGGCTGAAAAATAAGGCAATATTTAGAGCAGGTTAGAGTCATGTGATCTCATTTAAATACAGCCATCGTTTTCCTGGAGGTGAAGTGGTTTTACATGGGGAAAGAGAATATAGTTTTAAAGAGAGAGGGAGGGAGAGACAGAGAGAAACAGGGAAGGAGAGAGAGAAAGAATAGAGAATGAATTCTAAGGGAAAGACAAATTTTGAGGACTGAAAAATGGAAGATTCCACCTAACCTTTTCTCATCCAGAATGCAACCCATTAAAGAAAGTTGTCAAATAATGCTCAACAGCCTTTTTAAAAAACCTCTAGAAAACTTATGTTAATAGGACATACTTGTGGTATTGACAGTTTGGTAAGAATCAGTGTCACTGGATGCAATTGAAATGCAATAAGAAATCCCAGAAGACACTACATACTAGCATTTTAAATATCATGAGTAAGCAATAGTTGGTGGTAAGTATCTTGGAGTTCGTGCTGGGAAGGACTGACTCAGTAACTATCTATGCAGGAGTTGCAATTCCTTGTCAAGAAAGAAAGAAAAGAAAAAAGAAAAAGGGGGATTTACAAAAAAAGAATGGGTTTGAGAATAGAGAAGGAATTAGAAGAGGACAGTTAGAAAAGAGGAATCGAAAAACCTATAAAGAAAATTCTCCTATACCAAGGACCTTCTATTCTGAATCCACTCCCTCCTCCTCGGTTAAATGAACTGTTAAAAGACCCAAACCAATACTGCAGCTATTGAGCCAACAATAACTTGGGAAGTTAGAGCAGATGGCTCCACCTCTCCATCTGATTACAGCACATCCATAACCTCCCCTCAGCTCACTCTCATAGCAACAGAGGAGGACAGGCACCTTGAATGACCGACACTCAAAGGAGGACGCTGGAAAAACCATGGCTCGGGTTTTTAGAGTTCAGGCTGATTTTATAGGCCTATTAATAACACATATGTTGACCACTCAGTTTTCTGATTTTGGGGAATGGCCTAGAAGCAAGCTGCTTTCCTCACCAAAACCCATTTCTTGATGGTGCACCATCAAACATGATTATGTAGCCCAAGGAAAGTTCTACTATTTTCACTGAAAACATGTATCACACATTCCTGAGGTTGTAAAGATTGAAATCAAGCAGGGAAGAAAATCTCAGCATTTGTTAAATGCCATGAACTCTTGAGCTATGGTTTCAGTCATTTGGGAGGTTGGGATGTCTTTCCCATGAAAAGATTCATAATGTCCAAAGATGAAGGGAAAGGCAGTCTTCTCACCAAATCATGATTGGAGCACTGGTTCCATATACAGTTGCCTTTTGGGTCCCATGCAACACAAGCTGCAAAATTCTGCCACAATGCCAGGGGGCAATATACAGCAGGCTAGTGTGGCTGGAATTGGAAAAGCCAAAGATTCTAATCAGGGTGACCCAAAGCAGTCGGGAGTCGGGGTGGGTGGTGGTGGTTGATTTCTCCTGGAATGTTGAGGGAAGTCAGCTTCCAATTACTTATCTAAAGGTGACATTCTGGTGATCAACTTGAAGTACTTCCCCTATTAGGAAATGATGAAGATTTTCAGAGAGGAAAGAGCCATCACAGTAAGGTGGGATGTATAGGTTGTTGATACCAGGAATTGAAAATATAAGAAGCCCTCAAACCCAAACAATTAATCAACAATGTGAGTAAGGCAATAAGTGACTCTTGCTTCGTTCATGTCAAGGGGCATTAAAGAGTGGTAGAGACTATGGCCCAATGGATTACCACCAGAATGCCCTTTCTAAATTGGGTGGCCATAATCATCATTGCCCCAGTCACTGGGCCTGATGCTACAAAGTTTCTTTGCTTTTTGGGGGAGAAGACAGAATCTACATTATTATATGGGACGTCCTGAATATGTTGAACTGTTGGCAACTAATTCCCTATATTTTTAAAATTAACCTCTGAACAGACAAATAAATACATCTGTATGCTAATGCACCTCGGAGGCTACCATTTTAGGACTTCTGGTTACATTTGGCATACTTTCCTCTGGACATATGTGCAAAAGCATAAGAGAATCCAGATTAATAGAAAAACCCTGAATTTGCTGAAATAAGGACACAGGGTCAAGCCTCAGCTTTGCATCACTGGCTGCGCACCCTTGGGCAAGCCCATTGTTCACTTCCACCCACTGCCTCCTCACTTTTGAAAGGAGCAGTTATTTGTGTTATACTATCAGTGAGACTAAAAACAATTCTCATTGTCACCCACCCCAAGCTCCGTAATACCAGATATTATTTTGTTGGTCTTTATTCTACATTTAGAACAAACCATTTAAAAGCAAATACACCTAGCAAAGATAACAAGACAACTTAAATACTAAGTTCCAAGTATGTATCAAAGTTTTAGAAGTGGTTTCCGAAGGAGGAAAGTAATAGGTGGCTGAAGATGAGGGAATGTGATGTCATCGAAGGAATACAGAAGGGACTCTGAGGGTCCTGAAATCAAACCAACCATACCTTCCCAAAGTACCTTAGAGCAGCGGTCCCCCTCCCAAGTGTTATAAGGATAGTAATTTCCTGTGAATCAGTGTTGAGGAAAACAAAAGTCTGAGAGCTAAGTTAAGTGGATATTGTTCAGAGTCTTTAATTTTGCTTATATGCTCTGTGAATCTATAAAAGGAAGATACAGTACGTTATATTCCTAAGCCTTTGACCATAGAACTTTTGTTTGTTTTTAAGAGACTAGCATTTCATCGTACACATGTTCAAAAACATTGATCTATATGAAGAAGGTTGTAATGACTTTACTCACTTTTCGCTTCAAACCCTATTTTCCCTCCATGCATTACATTTTTCAGGCATTTCTATGTTTTATTGTGTGTTAGGCCAAAAAAGGCATGCATTAAACATTTTGGTTTTGTTCTTTCCAAGTACATGAAATCAGCATCAGTATAATCTTAGCAGCTCAAAATTTTCTCATTCAGTCGTGTCTCTAAACTTCAGTCCTAGAGAGAAATGCCCTTATTTTTATGGCTTTTTAATCCTATCTTGCCAAGTACACACTAACTGGATTAAAGCAAGATATTAATAATATTTCTAAAAATAATAATTTATACATAAACCTTGAGCTGGGGCATTTTCCAGGCCTCCCACAAAGTTAGACTTAATATAAATTTGAATTGCTTCTTAAAGAAGAGCACATCACTATTATTTTTCACTGTTAGCTTTTATACAAAGCAAGTTCCTGGTCAGAAAATATATATTTTTTAATTTGGACATCTGACATTGATGTTAATATAGACATCAGGACACATTCTAAATGTAATCACCAATGAACATCATAACACTCTTCCAATGTTATGGCCCTATTTTGTTTAGAATCCCTAAAACTACTATTACTGACATCTGAGTCTTAATTTGTTTTCCTTTAATTTAACTGATCTTCAAATAGTAAAGACTAAGCAAAACTGTTTTTAGCTGTATAGCGAGAACTTTTTGTCCCTAATCTTACAGCTTTTTAATAAACAGCTTTCTGTTCTATTGCCTCAATTGTTTTTACAGTAATTGTTTAATTTTATTTTATGTGTATGCACATAATTACATTATTCGTTAATCCATGAGTACCTGGTATTTGTCCATAGCTATATTTTCCCATATTTATTTTGTGAATGTGAGGCTTTCCATTAAAAAAAAAAAAATAGATTCTGTGAGGGATACGTTTGAAAGGTATTTCATTAAAGTAACTTGTTTCGTTTTCTATTTGTTTGATTTACCATACTCCTCTCTCCAGTAAAAAGAAGCTGAATTTATGTGGGCTTTTTATTAGGTCTAGTGTCATTGTAATTCTTTTCTTTCAATCATAATTTTTCCATAGACATGAAAGATTTTGGTAAAACATGCTGAACAGGGTGCTCGCTGTGAAACATGGGTAGCTTTTTCAAAACCTAAAACAGTAAGAGTACCCTGAGAATAGAACAAAAGAAATTAAAACGCTAGATATGCCACAGTTGTCTCATGCAGCAGTTAGAAATTTAATTATTTTATCTCGTAGAATAATGTGCCCTTCAGAAATCATTTTGGACTAGATGTTTCAAACCAATGATCTGTAGTTAATTATCTTTAATAACTGTTGCACATTATGGTTAGATCTATGTTTTTGCTAAACCAATTAATAATATCTTCATTAGTATAAAGACAAGGTAGCAGGATCCTTTCATTTTTCACATTGAAAGAGTAGATATTTTAAACACTGTAATTTACTTTAGCCATACATTCCCAATGATATGACTAATTAATGAAACTTCAAAGACATAACTTCCAAAAAGCTACTTATTTTAAAGTCATTGTTGCGCACTTAATGACATTAGGTTGGGGGCATTGCTGACACCCTAACTATCCGTGTCCTAGAATTGACTAAATCGTTTAAACCACCAAAATGTTTAATGTTTTTAAAGAAGAAAGAAAAAAGACAATTAATTGCATATTATCTCTTTTAAAGACCTGTTGATTATAGAAGAAAAGATTAAAAATGGATAGCCTCTCTTTGTCCTCAGTGGATGGCATGACCACAAGACAAAAACATTTCCTTTTTAGTTAAAAACGCTTGCGGGCACATAGAGCTTCTGCTGATTGTAAAGAAAAGCGAGATGACAGTGATGGTGGCTAAGCCCATCTTAGGCTGGCTTTCCCCTTCCTTTTCAGGTGGTGTTGACACTCATGGAAGGGGCAGCTGCAGCCAGGACGTGTTCTCCAACGTGGTTCACTGTGGTCAATTCACCTCACTCTGATCTTGCTGTGGTGAAATCCATTCAGATGCATGGCACATTTAGATCAATTATTGAGAAGCGTTGGGTCAAATTTTGGCTTTTGCTGTCTTGTTAGTTACATGTAGACAGAATTTTTTTTCGGTGGGGTCATGTTACTGCAGATAATTTATTTGGGTTTTAGAGCATTTCACTCTCACAGCTATTTCAAAGCAGGAAAAATGGTTTTGAAATATTACTTAACACGTATTTTAATATACCTAAAAAGATTTGTTAAGAAGTTTTTGTTGTGAGAATTAAATATAGCAAAAACTTAAATTTATTAAGACCTCTACCTTGTTAAAATTACTTGAGATGACTTACAGAAATATGCTCATCTGCAGTAAATAAAGAGAAAACTTGGGCAAAAATATGAAACAAAAACCTAACATAAGTTCATTCTAGGCTTATTAGCTATTGAATGCATGCTAAATGTCATTTATGATAGCAGAGGTGGGCCTGAATCTGGCCTTGTGGTGCCAAACAGCCAAAGCAAAGAGGGAATTGGCTGCATCCCGAAAGCTAATTCTCCAGAAAACCAGGAACTTCTATTTTTCCAGCCTAATCAAATCCAATAAGTTTGAGTTTCTATTAATGACATGAAGAGCAGAATTGTTGAATTAAGAGGAACATTTCTATTCCTTTGGACAGAAACTTGCTAGGGGAAATATAAGATCTCTCATAATTACATATACTGAGTGGTGCAGACTTCTTAAAAGGTAGAAGTAGAAAGTCAGTCGTTCAAATACTTTTGTATGTCATATGACTAAAATCTTGTGGGGGTATAAGATAGGATGGAGAAACGTAATTAATAGAAGATAATTCAGTGGAACTAATTTTAAAGGCTGGAAATTGGTTGGTGACCTATAGGCTTTAGTTCTGGCTGTCTCCAAACAAACAAACAAACAAATAAACAAAAACTTCCATAGCTAAATCTTTTACACATTCTTAAATTTGGAAGTTACCATAGTACTTATATAGTCTCTGGAAGAAAAAAGCACATAAAGCCAAAAACTGTCCAATTCCATAAAACGTTTGGTGAAATCAGTTGTCAGAATGAATCTGCTTTTTGTTAATCTGGTAACTGAAGGCCTTTATGTCCAGAGTCCTTGTTGTGATCTTAAAGCAAATGAGGAGGGAGATCAAGTTTTACAAGGAGGAAAGCATTCTATTTATAATCTACACACACGTTGAAACCCTTTCTCCATACAGAAGTCAGAGCAATCATGTAAAATTCAAAATTCAGATCCAGCTATGTTACCCTCTATGTTAGTTGGAGTTTTACTGAGAAATAGAACCAAAAGGATGTATATGTATGCATATGTATGAAAAAAAATATTTTTTTGAGGAATTGGCCCATGAGATTACAGAGACAGAAATTCCCCAATCTGCCATTTTCAAGCTGGTGACCCAGGAAAGCCAAGGTTGTAATTCAGCCTGAGTCTGAAGGCCTGAGAACTAGAGAAGCGGATGGTGTAAATCCCATTCTGAGGGCACGAGATGACAAGATGAGATGCTCCAGCTACAACCCTGAGTCAGGAAAGAAGGGATGAATTCCTCCTTCCTTGGCTTTTGGTTCTGTTTAGACCCTCAACTGATGGGATGAACCCCGTCTACATTGAAGATGGCAATCTACTTTACTGAGTCCACTGATTCGAATGCTAACTCCATCCGGAAATAATGTTTAATCTGGGCACCTTGTGTCACTCAAGTTGACACATAAAATTAACCATCACACTCCCCCAAACTAAAATCCAACAGTGGCTTCCTTCTGTCAATAAGGGAAGTACCAATACTGGGCTATCATTTCAAGGCCTGCCAGTATCTGTCTTCTACCACCGTGGGGTAATCAGCAGCCATGAACACCCTTGTCTGTGTTCTCACTTCCACATACTGTGAGTCTTGCATTGAATCGTGCTGTCTCTCAATTTGGAGACTTTTTTCCTGAGCTTTCCTGTCTTCTTGCTTTACCCAGCTAAGCCCTATTCATCTAACCGATCTCAACTTAAAAGCCACTTTCCCAGGGACTTCTCTGAGCACCTGCCCCATAGACCAGCTTAGATCCACTTTTCATATGTCCTCATAGCTCTCTCTACTAATTATCTTCCCCTTTCTTTTTCAAATGTTCCTCAAACATAGAATTAATTATTCTTTGCCCTTCTTCTGGCATTATCTCTGTGAAAGTAGAGACTGTTGATCTCTACATCTACAGGACCTCAAATGATGCCTAGCACATAGTAGGGCTCACTAAATATTCAGTAAATGAATGGTTGCCCCGACTACAGTGTCAATAATTTAGGAACTTTCTCTAGTGAGATACATTGAAACACCTTGAATAGAGGAATAAAATGAAGTTGTATTTCATTGGACTTAATTTATAGATTTTGGATAAGACAATGTTCATGGTACTGTATTAGGAATGAAAACAAACTGACAAGACTTTCTTTTAGCACATTACCGTAATCCCCACTAATCAAGGTACACCATTCAAGTTGAACGTTTCAAAGACCGTTCTCTACAAGCTAAAAGCTGCAAATGGAAAAAAAATCCCCATATATTCTTAAATCAAAAACACAAATCATGATTTTCCTCAGTATTTTTGTCATTCACTCATCATTTCAGGAAAACAGGACCTCCTCAATTCATGACATTTAGTGCTTACCCCATCCTACCTCTATTCTGTAACTGTTTCGTGAAAAATTACATGCAAAAAAGTCGCTATACATTTGCAAATAGCTTTTTAAACTGGAGCTCTCTCCTGGGAGTATGATCCTAATAGGATAGAGACAAGGCTAAGTTGCTGAATGCTGCTGGTCATTATTCTTTTGTTTCAACTCAAAGAAAACATGCACAAATCTCATAACTAGACTCCCGGGCATGTGTTTTTGCTTACTGCCTAATGTGGTTCTAATAATGCAAACATTCCAGCTAAGTAATGATGACACATCTACAGCTATAGATATTAGAAGCCTACGCAAGGGAAACATTTTGGGAAAGACAAAGGAAAAATACTTTCATTTAAATTTTCTTGATGCCATCATATTAGAACTCATTCCAGGTCCTGTGTTAGCATGAAAAAAATAAACTTTGAAGAAATACGAAGTAAAGAGAAATTCTTTCAGTGTGTGTTTCAGAATTAGCCTCAAAATGTACTTGATTCAGAGTACATCTCACCTTTGTGGGTGCACATTCAAGAACTGGTAAATAAATTTTGGGGAATTCTTTTTTATTGTATCATTCATGTCTGAGTCAATGAATATTTTTCTTGTGTAAAAACCTACTTTTGTTTAATTTAATCATTTTACAAGAAGTTGGATGCCAGCCCTTCCAAGGATCAACTTTGACTCACAGGGAGACTCCAAGACTCCATCGGATAAGGAGACAGTATTAGGTTTTGATTGGTTGCATTTCTCCCATTAGCCAATAGCTGCAGCATTACTTCTCTCTTTCATAGCCATGTGATATGAGTAGAAGTGCTCCTGCTCTTGGGGAGTGCTTATGCCAAAGATAATATGTAAAGAAAAGAGGTTTATTTTGCTCATGGTTCTGTAGGCTGTACAAAAGCAAGGCACCAGCATCTGCCTCTGGGGAGGGCTTCAGGCTGTTTCCACTCATGGTGAAAGGCAAAAAGGAGCCAGCATGTGCAGAGATTACATGGTGAGAGAGAAAGCATGACCAAGAAAGCAGGAGGTGCCAGGGCTCTTCTTAACAAGCAGCTTTTGCAGGAGCTAATAGAATGAGAACTCACTCACCTCCCTTCTTCACCCCCCACCCAGATCCTAGGGAGAGCATTACTCTATTCATAAAGGATTCATCCTCATAATCCAAACACCTCCCATTAAACCCCATCTTCAACATTTGTGATCAAATTTCAACATGCGATTCAGGGAGGTCAAACAAACCAAACTGTAGTAGCCAATCAGCATGTCTTTCCCCTAGGACTCAGTGTTTGGTTAAAGAACAAGAGTGTGACCTTATTGAGTCCATGAGACCTGTCTTCACGGTTTGCAGACATTGTTGCTGCTGAGAACAAAACCTCCCCTGAAAATGATATCATTACATGGAAGAGAGTAGAGCTAGGAGAATAGCAGAATGGGGCAGGCGGATATCTGGATAAGCTTCACCCGATGACAGTGTTAACTTTGAAATTCTAGTTATTTGAACCAATAAATTATCTATGCATTTAACCCAGCTTAAGTTGCATTTACCTATACTTGCAGTCAAAGATTCCTAAAAGATATGGGAAGAGAATATCATAAAATTCATTTAGAGTGCAATCCTTAAACTTTGGGGTTTAGGAATTTGGAACACTGGCGGCCATCTTTTTTCCAATCCTTCATATACTCTAATTTTCTGGTTCCATGAAATACCCAGCTACATCCTTGTTTGTGAAGGTGCTCAGCAGGCTTCTCATCCTTGAAGACCCAAATCAAATATCACTTCGCATTTGAAGTTTCCATCAAATCTCTCCAGCATGATTCCCTATCCCAGGTTACCAAAAACCTTGTCATTATCATGAACGTGGAACTTTTCACATAATCACTAAATTGTTTACATTTCTTTTTCACCCCATGACCTCTTGGAATAATGATGACTCTGCATGGTCACCCACTGTAGGCCAGGAACATTACATGCTTTTGTGCTAAGCCTCTGAATAAACCTGTTTATACAGAAGAGGAAACGAAGACAGAAAAACAAATGGCTTCAAATTTTCTCAGAAATAAAAGATAGCAGAGCCACTTGAATTCTTCCTGATTCCAAAGCTACTGCTTTTTTTCTCTCTGTCATGAAGGACTGGGTCCTACTCAGTTTTACATTTTTGAAATGTACTCATTGACTGACGTTAAACTGTAAGCTTCAAACATTCAGTTACCATTCTGGATGCAACATTATCATAGCCCTGTTCCTAGTACTATACTCAGCACAGAAAATGCTTTCAATAAAATTTATTAAATGAACCAAGTAGTAAATAATAAACATATTTTGCGTTTGTTGAATATTTGCTCCAACATTTTTGAATGGTCTTTTGCGATGAGCCAGAGTACAACTGAAAAGCAATGCCCATCACTGAATAAAATAGGTGATACTGGTTCCCCAGTGGGATGTCCAGGAAGTACTGAGGCACACAAAGTCATTTGTGCTGCTAGAAGAACCATTAAAAGGCTGTGTGATCATGGCTAGTTTACTTACCCTCTCTGAGCCTTCATTTTCTCATCTGTAAAAAGGAGATGATAATAACACAATCTATTTATTGATTGTAATGAGGCTATTATGAGAATGCAAATAAAGTGGACAGTATATAATTAACACTCAACAATGCGAAAAATAAAAGATTGTTATCTTACTGATGAAGGCATGAATAACATCTTTGTGAAATAACTTAGAACTGAATTTTTGTTGTAAAAATAGGGGACCAGTACATTTATCAGTGATCTCAAAGCCTTCCCTACTACATCAAAAACGGAATAGGAATTTGAAAAATGGCATTTACTTAAGGTTTGTCATGTTCCAGACCAAGAGAAAAATCAGGAAAATCACTAATCCCTGCTACGTAGCCTATGAAGAGTTGCTTAGTGTTTGGTAAGAATGTGGGTTTATATTTATTTCATTTTTATTTTTCTGTATCCACTTCTCCTCACTCAGATCAAAGTATTTTAATAATAAAAAATAAGCAATTTAAATTTTAGAGTATTTAGCAAAATTTGGATCATGCATTGTTTGGTTTCAGATGGTTTCACTGAAGGTGCTTTCCTGCCAGTGAAAAAAATATGATGATTCAATAGTGGCTACAAAATTACTGAAAATAGTATTCTAAGTCTTCGAGTCATTTATCTTATTATTTGACATGCTTTAAAATGTTTTTAATTACAAATCTTAATTTGCTTTTTCAATTTTAAATTAAAATCACCACCCAAAATTGTTAAGACATTTTTTTCTTAATGGGTTGGTCAGACATTTCTAGTATTTATCCAACAGAAGAACAATGGGAAATTGGAAATTACAATACATTTGTTAGTGCTTTGTCAACAAGAATTTATGTGGTGTGTTGGAATGCTGAAACATTCTAGTATGCTATTCTGTGATATTGGTAGCTAGGTTTAAATTAAGCATCTACCTGAACATTTGTTTGTGATTAGAAATGTGTCCAATGAAAATATATTTTCCATGCCAAAATATAAGAAGAAGGTGGTTTACACAAGCACGTTCTTAGCAGGAAGTCAAGCTGGACTTTTTCAATCCAGCCAAAATCAGAAAGCACTATAAATCTCCCTAGAAAACAAGTTTATAAACTCAAGTTATGTTTAAATAAACATTCTAAGTTAAAATGCTGGACTGAACCCCAGAATATGTCCAGTTTTTCTTATCACTGCTTCTCCGGTGCTGCATTTAATTCTGTGATAATTAACTGAGATTTTTAAAAAATTTTCTTGAAATATTGTGGCAAAATTATGTGGTGTCCATGGAACCCCTTGGATTTAAAAAAAAAAAAAAAGGTAGAACATGATTCTGATTAAACTCTATTACTGAATATTCAATTTCATTGCATTTCCTCCCATCTCCTGTTTGTGTATGTCAAGAATTTCTTGAACTATAGGGCATAATCACTTGAAGACTTTATGGATCTCCTTGGGTTAAAAAAATACTTTTTCTGACTAAATTTAAATAATTAATATTTGATTATATCTCACCTCTATCCTGTACCCATTTTTGTCTGATTCTATTATTGACCAAGATTCACAAATTAACCAGCAGCGTAAATACTCAGTTCTTTTACATTGTCCACAAGGCGGCAGTAAAACATCTTGCTTCCCCCCAATATCTTCCATTTCCAAGTGTTCATTTTCCAAACATTTAATATTATGTTTGCCTGAATAAAATTAAAAACTATTCTGCCTTTAAATTTCTACTTTGCCATTCCAACAGAATGTATTCGTAAATATGAGTTAGTCATGATGAGATACCTATTTTTTTCCTACAATAGATGAGTAGAAATCCTTCAAGTATTGCAAACATGAATCAGTTATTTATATTGACAAACAATACTCCTTTCCTGTTTTTCGGGTTACAGCTGGCCCCTGTAAATTTTCTGATAAGAGAATTTGTTATCTGACCAATGCCAATATTAAGCTTGACATCTTGGCTTTTTTTCTCACTAATTATGTTATGGAAAGCCAGCTTCACAGGTGATTCTTCTACTCAGAGTTTTCAAATGAAATGTAAAATCAGATGTTCCCATTTGCTTAGCAGACACCCTGAAAAACCACTGCAGTACAGAAAAATACACTTTTAATAGTTTTTCTTCACAAGTGAGAAAACATCTAAAGATAGTCAGAATTGAAGGCTCAGTAGCAGTGCAGTACTCTGGTAGGAATCCCACCCGCAAATGGGTAGCTCCAAGTGCTTTCGTGCTTTCGCCTACATGGTGTGGACCCAAATTGAAGACTACCTTCTATGACCTCATGTGTCAAATCAGTGACGTGTGCCTTGGAACACATGCCCCACACAGGAGAAGGGGTGGGGAACCTGGAGGATGGATGACCTTGTACTATTCACTGACTTACTGCTGCCAGAGCAATGGTTGCCCTGAGGGTGAGAGGCTGCCAAAGGTACCTCTGGCATAATCTGCCATCCCAGTAAATGCCTGCCATTCCTGAGAAAAACAGGCAGGTGTGCATGCATTAGAGAAAGAGAGAGACAGAGAGAGAAAGTAGGGATGCTTTGGCAAAATAAATTTGAAACACAGGAGATCTAAGCTGCAGTCTTCATGCTGTCTGCATTCCTGTGAAAACTGCAGGGAACTTGGCCCGAACAAGATTGTGAGATTGAGTCCAGCATTTTGCCAATGCAGGCATGGCATGCTAGTGTGTGTGTGCAAGTGCGTGTGTGTTTGTGATATCAAAGCAAATTATTTATGAAGTGCATTCATATGGCAAAATGTAAGACAGTCAGTAATACACAGTTTCCATTCTGTCCATTGTTTTAAGGTGCGTACTGCATAATGCCTTTAGAATTGAACGTTGTTTTCCTAGTAATAAAGGACATGAAGCTCTTAGCAATTTGTGCCTTCAGAAGGATGATTTCCTATTTAAAATACTCTAAAGTAAAACATACATCACCCACATAGCACTTAATTTTTGAAAATGCATATACTTTTCTAACTAGCTACTCTAGGAAAATGTGCTGAATGATTTAATTTCATATTAAGGTGCAAATGTAGTACTGGATTTGCGTTGAGACACAAGTGTTTTGCCTCTGAGAGCAAAGCTTTCTGAAAGATTTTCACCACCAGATTCAAAACTACCGAATTCAACATCTAATAGCAATGACATGATTCTCTCACTTTAAGAAAAGCACATTGATTTTAGACATATTGAAACTCAAAAGTTTTAGAAGTGTGTTTGGGTTAAGGTTAAGTCGTCCTTGACAGTATTAAAAGAAAGGTTTGAATTGTTGAATAACCACCTTTCACCCATCCTTAATTGTAATTTAAATGACAATATGCTCTCAATCAATAGCTCTTTGTCACACTGTGAAGATCAAGGGATGAGATTTCACCCCATGAGTTTACAAGGCAAAAGCTCCTTGTTCATAACCCTAAAGATGTTGCATTAGAATACCTGTTCTCCAACAATTCATCCTGGATAAAGGCATTTGAATCATACCTTAGAGAAGTAACATTAGAAAAAGTCAAAATCTTTGTTTTTGTAATTTGCTCCCAGCTAGATATCATAATAAAAATATTCACCAATTTAAAAAGCTAAATTATTCTTATGTGAGTTTAACTTGAGTGATTTTGTTCTCATAGCTAATTTCTGTGCATTTGCTGTGTTCTGGGCACTGTGCTAGACACATTTACATTAAGTTTCTTCATTCTTTGAGGAGTCAACCTCTGAGGTAGAACCTAGTATTCATCCCCATTGAACAGATGAAACTCAGAGATTGAGTCATGTTCCCTCATCACACTGCTAGGGAAGAGAAAAGCTTCGACAAAATGAATTCTGAATGCACCTCTGAGCACTTAACAAGCCTCCTCAACTTCTCACATGATGAAAATTCAATGTGACTAAACACAACCACTTCTTTTCCCCCGAATCTCTCTATGTAGAAGTTTATAAATATATCATAAGCACTTTGCTTATGTACTATTGTAATGTTAAACTACATTTAGCACTTATAGAATACACTTTATACATAGAAACAGGCACTTTTACTATTTTTCTCCTGCTTTCCAAGTAGAATGCATTTGAACACTGGCATATGCGCTACATTTTGTTATCATATTCATAGGGTGATATTGAATTTCCAGTCCAGCCAGGCTGTGCTTATTTTGGCTTAGATAAGATGGAGCCTACCTCTGTAGACACTAACTGATGAACTCATAACTAACTCTGAATATGTAGGACCCCAGTCCACAAGTCAATTTTTAAGATTCCAACATCAACTTTAATATATGACCAGACAATTGTCATGTAAATGTTAAGAGATTCTTCAATTCTCTGCTAGTTGCCAAGGTTAATAATGGTGATTTTAGTTGAGTGTATATGATTTGTTGGGCTAGAGGGGACTTGTCTTTGGGACTCATTTGCAAACCAAAAAAATGAAGTACTTTCCACCTAATCTAAATTGCATCTTTATACTATCTACGAGGTAGATACCATTATACCCATTTTACAGATGAGGAAAGAATCCAGAGATATTAAATAAGAAGCCAATACCACAGCTAATAAGTGGCAGAGCTGGGATTCTACTTTATGTCTGCCTCATTTCAAAGCCTGTGTTTTAAGGCCTATGTTGACCTAGCCATTTACTCCTGTGTGTAGACTCTTTCCCTTCTAATTAGCAAAGTGCATTTTTATGGCAATGTCCAGGATTGGGGTTGTGTTGGGAGACTGGAAATCACTAGCATGTGCCCATTGACATCTCTATACCTTCTTAATAAAAGAAGCTTCTGAGGCTGCTCTTGAGGTGTGACTGCAGCTTGTAAAATGGTACATGTTCACAGTAAGAATGTCTAACTTAGGTGACTTCAGCATTACACAATTGGCAACTACAACCCCCCAAAAGGCGTGGGGGAATTAGTTTTAATAGTGTCAGTCATTCCACCTGCCATTGCATGTGGAGTGAGAGTGAGGTGGGAGCTGGCAATCTGCTGTTCCCTCAACCAGTCTTGGCTAACTTGCCTTGTGAGTCTGTTGTTTAAAGATAAGTATTTAGCCATCATCATCATCATTAGTATTATCTTGATAGAAAACATTTGCAATTTTTTTTTTTTTTTTTTTTTTTTCAGATGGAATCTCTCTCTGTTGCCCAGGCTAGAGTGCAGTGGCTCAATGTTGGCTCACTCCAACCTCCGTCTCCTGGGCTCAAGTGATTCTCCTGCCTCAGCCTCCTGAGTAGCTGGGATTACAGGCACGCACCGCCGCATCCAGCTAATTTTGTATTTTTAGTAGAGACAGGATTTCACCATGTTGCCCAGGCTGGTCTTGAATTCCTGACCTCAGGTGATCACCCATCTCTTGGCCTCCCAAAATGCTGGGATTACAGGAGTGAGCCACCGTGCCTGGTCAACGTTTGCAATTTTAACACCATCACAGAACTAGAAGTGGCAGTTACATAATAAATACATTCGTGAACTTTCTATGATGCTTTCACCCACCCAAAGACTAGAAAAAATTTATGAAATTGTTTGTCTGTGGGAAAGAAAACATGTTGGGATGCTATACTGAGAGCATTCCTATGTCATCTCCATGAAGTCAGGCCACCTAAATAACAACAGACAAACTCTCATCAAGTAACACTTAACAAAGTGTGTGTGTGTGTGAGAGAGAGAGAGAGAGGGAGCGAATGCAACCAGGGCCACAATACCTGAGAACTGTGATTGGACAGAGCTAAGACTGATTAAGAAGCTTAAACAAGAAGCTTAAACAAGAGAAACTGCAAATAAGTGTCCTGCAGTCCCCCTGTGCCCAGAGCAGACATCGCTAATCAGTCTTGCCTCTAAACATGCAATACCAGTAAGACTATTAATAATCCAGCTTTAGAGAAGTGAACGTTTCTACCTAATGTTGTCTGGTCTTAAGCCAGTTCCTGGTCCAGTACTCAGCTGAGTGAACAAGCTGTGAAGGGATTGGAGTTTGCTTCCCATTGAAAGGGACAACGACATGTTCTGTGATGCTCTGTGTTGCTGTGAAGAGACTCAGACTGTTTCTTTTGTTAGAAACAGAGATTAGAACAACAAAATGATAAATGGGGATTATTTTACATCATTGAAATATGTAAGAATTAGAAAAACACCTGCCAAATATATTGCAGAATAAAATGCATATGTGTCCATGTTTTGGGCCAGGGGAATGGAATACGATGGGTTATGTTAAAATTGTGGGACTCGAGAGTTTCAGGTCCCTAGTCAATTGTAGAGAGAAGGGAAGTCTTGAGGCTCCAGAAGCAGTCATTGCCAAGCGGACACATCCCTCCATCCCCTATGACTTCCAAGACATCAGACAAGAAAGCTTCAACTTGGGATAAAAACCAAAATCATCATCTCCCTCCTTCCCTTCCTTCTTCCCTTCCTTCCTACCTTCCTCCCATCTCTCCATTCCTCCATCCTTCCATCCTTCCATTCCTCTTGCTTTCCCCAATTGAAACACAGAAGACAGTCTGAGCTTTTGTTTCAGACTTGAGGAAATAGATGTGGGGTGAGCATAAATCCTACCCCTCTACTCCCTCACTCCACTCCTACATTCCAGATCTCTCCTTTTTTTCCGCTTGAAAATCTTTTAAGGAGAAAAAAAAAGCTGGCAATTCTACCCTGAGAAGGAAAAGGGTTTAAATGCAAATGAAAGCTCAAGGTAACATTTGAGTGTGAATGGGTTTCATTCAGAGAATGCCAATCACTCAGCCATCACAAATGATTGACAAGAATTCAGGGGCTCCTGGCACCCAAGGAGTGCCTATAAGAAGTGCAGAAAGAGGACAGAGAAAGATTACAGGTGAAAAGACACATTTTGTGCCTTTCAAATTAGTTCAAGGGTTAGACCCTTGGACTTCAGTTGGAAATGGAGCCTGAAAGCCATTCGGTTTCTAGGAATGGTGAAGATAAATTTTTTTTAACTTTCAATAGCTTAAGAATTTATTTCTATAGTGAAGATCTCTTCTTTATCTTAAGATTACCCCCAAGAAACCCTCAACCAGTATCACCCCTTGATACTTGCACCTCACAGTCATTTAACTAGATTGTGGCTAGACCTACTCTGGAATGCATTGCAGGTCATTTGGGGTAATTCTC
Source organism: Piliocolobus tephrosceles (assembly GCF_002776525.5). NCBI lineage: Eukaryota > Metazoa > Chordata > Mammalia > Primates > Cercopithecidae > Piliocolobus > Piliocolobus tephrosceles. The sequence goes on along the minus strand of NC_045435.1, from coordinate 65,833,495 downwards.
ACTTTTCACCTGAACAGCTACACATCACTGTGCTAAAAATGAACCAACCCCTCTCACATTGTCAGGAGTCAAATTGATCTGTCTGTCAAGGCTGTCATAAAAGTCTGTGGCTCTGCAATAGCATTCAGATTTTGCTTTATTAATGTCTGAAATATTGGAAAATACATGTGGATTATTCATGGAAAACTGCAACCCCTGTGTTTTCTCCTCTCTTGGTCATCTTCATTATGAGTTGGTTCTGGCTTAAGGCATGCAAAATGAACCCAGAATCTTTCGAAACATACTCTATCTGGGAAAGTAAGACATTGGTGAAAACTAATATATTCCAAATGAAAAACGAAACTAGAATTTCAGACTACCTACTGTTTAGAATCTAAACCCTTCCTTTTTCTCTTAATTGCAATTCTCTAAATATTTACTGAACATCTCCTATTTGTCAAGTGTGAGAGATTCCCAAATGAACTATATATATGACTTATGTTCTCATGTGGCTTATTAGCTCAGAAAATATAGTTGACTGCCACAACTTCAAAGACATATTTTTTGGAAGAGGCACATTCCTACTTGAAGTTCAGCATTGAAATTGGTTCCCTATTGGGGGACTCCATTACATGGCACTGTTCACACATCACTCTCACTTGGGGAAACAATACTCTCCTACTCAAACCAAGCTCCTTCTGTATCTGATGATCCCCCAAACACTTTCTCTACCCATGTTAACTATATCAGTGTTATTCTGCCACTAAAATGGAATAAGTCTTTTCACAATTCACCAAATTAAATTAAGGATATTGTTGAAATTGTCTCAAGTGAAACTTTCTCTCATCCATGGGTTTCCTAAATGACTGGGATCTCCCTCTCTGCTCATAAGCAATTTATAAAATTTCTAAGTTTGCAACCAATACTGGGCATAAAGTGATTGAGGGGTGACTAAATAGAGTATTGTTTCTCCAAGTAAGTGATGTGTAAAAAGTGCCATATAATGGAGTGCCCCAATACAGAACCAATTTCAATGCTGAATTTCAAGTAGGAATGTGCCTCTTCCCAAAAATATATCTTTGAATAATCTCCCTGTTACAAAGAACATAGGTGGATGAGAAGAAATTCGATTCCTTAAAAATGGTGCAAGTTTTATCTCATTTCATTATCTTGACAATCAATAAAGGCAAGAGACAGATAAATCCTAGGCAGATGAGGGAGGGCCCCTAGTGAAACCCCACTTTCAAGCCAAAGACAGTTTAAAGCCTGAAAGCCAAGCTGCAAGTCAGATCCACGAACCAGTTTGAGAACCTGTCTTCCCATTTGGCATGCTTTCCATTGGCTGGCAGTTGCTAGATGAAGCTTGCCATCCTCCAACTGTAGCCATCCTGAGGACCAAAAGATGTATTCCTGAGAGGAGACCCATTCTGCAGGAGAATATTGAGGTTTTAATTTCTTTTATGGAGCCCTCCCACATTAGAGGGACTTCAAATGGATCAGAAATCTAGGGCCCTCTCACTGCTGATTTAGCTGCTTGGTCAGCCAACCTATTTCCCTCAGCTATTTCATATATTCCCTTTGGGCGGCCTTTACAATGTGTTACTGACACTTCCCATGGGAGTAAAACTGAGGATAATAGTCTATTCGTTTCATGATGGTATTTAATGGGAGACCCATTAGCTGTGAGGAACTTCCTCTCTTTCCAGATGGTGGAATGGACATGGAAGACTAGAAAAGCACACTTAGAATCAGTATAAATGTTAACTGCTTTCCTCTTGCTTAATTAGCCCAGTTAGTTGAGCTCTTGTGCTGGAGGAGAGAGATGCACTCTAAACAATATCATTCAGAGTAACTATTGCATACCCTGCTTTATGGATCACTTGTTCTACAAAGGAAGTTCTGTCTGTTAAGAGAGTCCATTCTGGATTCTCCAAGGGGGTTTCCTTGAGGTCCTCTCTGGCTACATAGGTTTGCACTACTATCTGTATGCAGTTATGTTCAAGCTCCCCAGCTTCCTCTGGGAGGAAGGTAGCTGGGTTTATGGAGAGAAGATTCTTAATTGGACTGCAGATCCCTCTAATAGTACAGCTTAATGTTTGAGGAGGTGGTTAACCATTAGCCAGAAACTCCCCTTGGAAGACAGCCGTTCTGCCACATTATGTAAGGTATAAGAGGTTGTTATTCCCCGTGGCTAGTAGCCTCTGGTAGCAGCAGGGCTACTGCTGCAACTGCCTGGATGCAGGCCAGCCAGCTTTTAGCTACCAAATCAAACTCCTTACTTAAGCAGCCTACAGGCTGCTGGGCTGGACCTCAGGTCTCAGTTAGAACTCCCAGGGCCATTCCCTTCCTTTGTGACACAAAGATTAAACGTCTTCTCTATGGGAAGACTAAGGGCTGGTGCCTTAAGCAAGTCTTGTTTTAACAGGTCAAAGGCATTTTTAGCCTCTGTTTCTCAAATTAGGGAGTGTGTTTTAGCTGCCTGAGTCTCCTTTATTAGGTGATATAAGGGACAAGTTACTTCTTTGTACCCAGGTATCCATAGTCTGCAGAATCCTGTAATGCCCAAGAATCTCCTCAGTTGCTTGAGGGTTTGGGGGAGGGGAAAGAAGGAGATGGGCTGAATCCTTTCTTTGCCCAATACCCTTGTCCCCTCTGGCAAGATCAGACCTAGATATTTCAATAAAGTCTGAAAGAGCTGAGCCTTCGATTTTGAGACTTTACAGCCTCTGTTATCCAGAAAATTAAGAAGAGCCTTACTACCCTCCTGAGAGATTTCCTTAGTTTGGGCACAGAGGAGAATGTCACCCATGTATTGTAAAATTTTAACCTGAGGATTAAAGAATTCAGAGAGGTCTTTGGACAATGCCTGCCCAAACAGGTGTCTCAGAATCTCTGAGGTAACACCATCCAGGTTAGCTGGGTGGCCTGGCTGAAGGAATCCCCGAATATGCAAACAAATATTGTGAGTTGAGGTATAACAGTATGTAGAAAAAGGCTTCTTTTAGGTCTAGGGCTGTGAACCACTAAGTTCCTTCAGGTATTGGAGGTAGCTGGGTTTAGGGATTGGGAGCCACTGGGTGAAATGGAACCACAGCCTCATTAACAAGGCAGAGGTCTTGGACCAGTCTCTCTCACCCACTGGGTTTCTGTACCTCCAATACTATGGTATTACAAGAGCTGTTGCAGGGTTGGAGGAGGCCCTGCATCCTCAAGTTATCAATGATGGCTTCTAGTTAAGGTGGATCCAGACCTGTGTGGTTAAGGTCTGGATTAAGACCAGACCTTAGTTAAGGTGGATCCACACCTGTGTGGTTAAGGTCTGGATTAAGATCCACCTTCTGGTTAAGGTGGATCCAGACCTGTGTGGCAGCTGTGACTCGGCCAATTTTCCCTTGAGTTGCCCAAACTTCTGGGTTAAGATCAGTCTCCTCTAGGGGGATACAAAGAGTCTGTCCTGGAGCCATAAGGATGGTGGTTCCCACATGAGCCAAAAAATCCCTACCCAACAGGCATGATTTAAAAGACATGAGTAAACAAGAGATCTCCTCAACTACAACTAAGGGGTTGAGAAAAACATTGAGTTAAAGCTTTCCTGAGATGCCCCTCATGGTCATGCTGAGACAGAAGAGGAGCCCGGATTGTACAGGAGAACTGAAAAGACTGATCCAATGTCCAGGAGGAGCTCCGCCTTCCTCCCTTTGACTTCCAGAATCGCCTGAGGCTCCTGTATGGTAATTAGGTGGTCTGGACCACTGGAGCCAGGGAGAGGATCCCTGGGACCCATCAGTCCTGCTGGACCATTTGGGAGATTGGCTCTGGACCTGGTGATCTTTGTCTCCAGGGACGGTCACCCTCCAGTGGTCCCCATTGCAGATTGGACAGGGTTAAGGTGGCTTCCTCATGCTGTCTAGATAGTCCTTCCTAAAATAGCCTGATTTGCCACATTCATAGCAGTTAACAGGTACATCCCAGGGATTCTGGGGTTTGTGGGCCTGAAAGGTGGCCATTAAAGCCTCTGTCTTTTTCTTGTGTCTCTTTTCGCTCTCCTGGGCCTCCTCCCTACCTCTGTTTTTTTTTTTTTTTTTTTTTGAGACAGAGTGTCGCTCTGTCGCCCAGGCTGGAGTGCAGTGGCCGGATCTCAGCTCACTGCAAGCTCCGCCTCCCAGGTTTACGCCATTCTCCTGCCTCAGCCTCCCGAGTAGCTGGGACTACAGGCGCCCGCCACCTCGCCCAGCTAGTTTTTTGTATTTTTTAGTAGAGACAGGGTTTCACTGTGTTAGCCAGGATAGTCTCGATCTCCTGACCTCGTGATCCACTCGTCTCGGCCTCCCAAAGTGCTGGGATTACAGGCCAAAGTGGCCACTTTCAAGAGGTTCTCTAAAACAGTATGTGGTCCCATGGCCTGTTTCTGCAGCTTCATCCTGATATTTGGGGGTGCCTAAGTAATATATTTATCCTTTAGAATTAGTTGTCCCTCAACTAAATCAGGAGATAGAGAGGTGTGCTTTACCAAGACCCCTCTTAGCCTTTCCCGGAAGGCAGTTGGATTCTCGTCTAATTCCTCCTGGTCTATCATGGATAGTTGGAAGTAGCTGAGAGGCTTAGTTCTAGTCCTTCGTAAGCTTTCCAGTGTACACCTGAAAGTATTTCTTCTTCCATTCTCCCAGTTCGTCACTGGAATTCCATTTAAGGTCTTCCAATGGTACTGCTACTTTTCCAATTGGATAGGGCTCATCCCCTTTTCTAACACTATGTGAGAGACAAAGCTTATCCCCAAATCTCTCTGCCGCTTGCAGAATGGGCTGCTTCTCAGTGTTATTCAGGGTTTAATTCAAAAGTAACATAACGTCTTTTCAGGAGAGTTCAAATACTTGGGTTAAATTCTGGAAAGCCTCTATATGACTGTCAGGGTCATCTGAAAATTTGCCAAGATCCCCCTTAATTTGCCTTAAGTCCTGTGGAGGAAAGGGCACCTGGATCTTATTGGGGCCAGATTCCCCAGGCATCTGTTGGAGGAGCAAGAGTGAGACTGAGTCTTGTCTAGGGTGAGGATTTCTAGGATGGGGCAAGCAAGGGACAGAAACTGGATAGGGAGGACAGGGTGGACCCAGAGAACAGGAGGGCCAGAGGGAGCTGGCTCCCCTGCTGGAGGTGCCTCTAGAGTTTGTTTCTCTAGTTCCCTGGGATGGCCCCTTGTAGCCTCTCCTGAGATGGCCAGTAGGAGGGCTGGATCAATCCTACAGTCTTGGCAAAGGTCTGAATTTCCCTGCAAGGCAAAGAACGCCTGCACATATGCAACCTCAGACCATCTGCCCTCACATTTACAGAATAGGTCCAACTGCAGGATGGTGTTGAAATGAATGGTTCCTTCCTAAGGCCAAGCCAGTCCTTTCTGAAAATCATAATTTGGCCAAACCTTTGTGCAAAGGGCTACAAGGCATTTTTTCCCCAGAGTCTGAGTGTCAAAGCATTCCCAGTGTTTCAGGATACACTCCAGAGGAGTGTAGACTGAAGATGGTTGAAAACCCATCTGAAAGAGAGAGAAAAAAACATCCCTTAGATCCTTTCTCTCTTTCACATCTCCTCAGGGGTATGTAACGGAGAGGAAATAAAGGGTGTCCCTGTTTTTCTCTTCCATCTTTTTATCCCTGAGTTCTGGAGACCTAGGTGGTTGCTGCCCATGGGTACCACTGTGACCCTCACCCAAAAAGCAGGGGGTCTAGAAGTTAGGAATTATTTGCACTCACCTCACACTGCCTATCCTCCCTGCTGTTGGTAACCTTTGAGTTCCCTAGACCTCATCTATGCCATGGATACAAGCATGGCCTCCTTCCATGAAGTGGAGGCTGAATTGGCAGGAATTAGTCCTGCCCGTCTACACTGTGCCCCTTGACTTCTATTGTTGTCTGCCTTTGGATCCCTCAGATCTAGTTTTCCTTTATAGGGCTTCAACCTGAAGCTTGGAACTGAGTTTGAGACAAAAAGTTGCCTCAGGAGAGTGCATGGATTCATTTAAATTAAGTTCCAGGGGGCCTTCACCAAATCTGCAGCCAGCAGCCAGTGGGTTGCTCCTCCATTGCTTACCTATCATAAGCAGAGTGCTAAGGTAAAGCTGTGGAACCAGGCCCTCATCAGACCAGCGAGAGAAAGAAAGTCCCATGAATTGGGGGCCTGGCCTCGTAAGGTGCCTCCCAAAAGGAAAAAAAAAAAAATCTCTCATGTAGAAAAGTTCCCTGGATTTATAGGGCTATGTGAACTCCTGACATGGTGGAGAAAAGGAAAAAACAAAAAAAAAACAACTTAAGTGCAGGGGGAAAGGTGCCTGGCTGGGAAGCCTCTTGCTGTATGCAAATGGGTTCCTTCAACAGGAAAAAAAAAAACAAACTCCTAATCACTGTATCATCCGTGACTCTAAGAACAGACAGAAACTGCATCGTTCTGAATCGTGTATCTGATGGCTGGGCCAAATATTCATTCTACCCAGTAATATCTGTAGTTTGCAGCAACACACCCTTAACAATATAAAAGAAGAGATGGGAGCCATTTTAATTCATGAAAGAAAGATGAAAAAATACCATTGAAAGGTCTGGGGGTCTTGGCCAATGCCCTAACAAGCGATCAGGGACCAGAGCTGGTCTAGGGGCCTTATAACAACGCTAAGGTGTGGCCTCGGCCAGATGCCTTCAGTTGCCCCAGGACCTTATCCTGTTCCCACATGACAGCTAGACCTCTGTGAGGGGAAACAAAGCCAACATTCCTTTCACCTGAAAGAGAAAGGCAGGGGGCAGGGTCACTTCTTGTCCTCTGTACCTGAGCCATTCACTCTTAACTGACTAATCAGAGTTTCAGTGCTTCATTTGCTTCAGAAGAAAGTCTGAGGACCAGAAGTCTTGGGAAAAAAGTAGAGTCAGGTCCGCATTCACTCACCCTTCCAGTGATCCCAGATGAACCCCCCAGAAATGACACAGGGTTTTTCTTGGCCCCTTTGCCAGACTTGCAATAGGTGGTCCCTCATCTACTTGGTCTGCCACTCTCAGCTCTTGTTAGGAGGGCGCACATGAGTGAGTGAGTGCAGGGTCCAGACAGCCACTCCGAGTGCTGACACGTAAGCAAGCTCTGTGCAGGACCTACAGCCAGACTAGGCATGTCTCCCCAAGGGGAATGCAACAATGCCCAGGCAGGGATTCCCATGACCCTAAAGCCCCAGAGGAGGTGGTACAGTGTGCTAATTAGCTCTTTTAGTTTCACCATCCGCAGCCTAATAGACAGCAGATTGTTAGCAGTTCAGTCAGTCTCTTGCCCTACTCTGGCCCATGGCTCTGGGACTGGCATGCCTCCGGGACTGGCTTGGCTCCACTGCTGCTTCTGTTGCATGGGATGGCTGTCCTCTGCCAGTGAGGGCAGAGGGCCAGTGTTACAGCATTTCTGGGTACCCACGTTTGGTGGGTCCTGAGCTATTATCCTTTGTCCAAGAAGAATGAGGTCATACTGACAATTGAAGGGTGGTGAAGGGAGAGAATTTTACTGAGCAACGAAACAGCTGTCAGCCAAGAGAGAATGGGAAGGTCAGGTCATCTCTCCTGAAGTCAGGTCACCTCCCCAGTGTGGCTGAGTCTGGGGTTTTTATAGGCACAGGATAAAGGAGTGTGTGCTGATTGGTTTGTGAGTATGCAAAGAAGGTTAAAACGAAAACACCAATCAAAGATGGGCACAGTGTAAAAACAGAGAGGGGTAGGTATACATAAGATAGGTGAAGGGTGGGGATCAATCAAAGGAAAGTGTGCCAAACAGGAAGACAGGTTCTCAATCCAGTTCATGGATTTGGCTTGTAGCTTGGTCTTCAGGCTTCAAACTGTCTTTGGCTTGAAGGTGGGGTTTCACCAAGGATGTGCCCCTGCCTGCCTAGGATTTCTCTGCCTCCTGCCTCTGTCACAATTATATAAAACTATTAGTATCCCCATTTTACAGATGAGGACAATGAGGCACAGGAAGTTTGGGTACATTTTGCCCCAGATGACATCATGAATGAATGACAGAGCCAGGATGTGCACCCATGCACTGAGGAGTGAAATGAATCCTGCGCAGATTGGACCCAGTTCTTATCTATGAATGTGTATCAGAACTGTCTGAGGAACTTTTCCAAAATACTTTTACCTGGCCTCAAACCCTGTGGATTCCGATTTAATTGATTGGAAGTAGGTAAGATCACATTTTAAGAAAGGGTTAGAGAGAGAACTACAGCAATTGACACAACCAGGTTGTTTTTTTTTTTTTTTTTTTAATGTAGGGAAATAAAGCTTTCTGAATAAATCCGTTGGCTAAATATTCAGAACATCATTCAGAACACAAACATTTTACTTTGGGTAAGTGTATAATCAGAGGTAAAATCTTCTAATAAAGACCTTGGGGTAAGAAGAAGGCTTTCTGAGACAGATCAGATGATCACATGGCACCAGCACAATTTGGTCCACAGAAGGGCAGCTAGATCCTACCACACTTGCCAGCAACCCACAACCCAAGGTATGCTGGTTGACATTTTCCACAAGGTCCTCTGAGTGCAGAACAGACTTCACAGCAAAGTCACTGTGCATTTCTTAGCATGTAGTGTTCATCTATTGCAAGAATCACTCTATGCCAATTCTCTATATCAATTATGGATTCAGTTATTTTGCTTTAAAAATTTGGAAGAAAACATTTTTGAGGTATAATTTTATCATATAAAATTATAAACAATAGTTTAAACTTCCTATTCGGCTATCAGCCAATATTTTAGTACTGTCTCAGCCACACTAAATGTTACAGATGCTCTAAGTAAACAAAGAAAAAAATGATTTTCATAGTGAGGAATAAAATTTTAAGCCACAAAACCTTGACTTGACCATGGTATTTGATGAGAATAGGTGAAATAAAATGGTCTTGTTGTCCTATGTATTTGAAACTCCAATGTACTGGCTATTACCCTTATGAGCAAAGATAAGAAGGAGAAGTCTAGAAAATACATTACACTTAGGTGAAGCACCTTCACCTATGTTAGGTGAAGCACAATGAACAGACAACATGAGGCGAACAGGGCAGAAAAACTGTTGAGTTTAAATCTATACAGTTTCTGTTCTTGTCATCAGAAAAAATTACAGTTCTTCCAATGTTTATAGAAAATGTGCACAAGTATATCTCCAAGACATTCAACTTCAGACTTGAGGCTTTATTTAATTGCTCAGGGATATAATTTTCAACTTCAGAGCATGTATTGACCACAAAATGTGAAGAGTCTATTTGTTACAGAACACCTAAGCAATAAAAGCAACTCACCAGCTTCTTTGGTTGGCTGGAAAACTATCAATTGTCTGAGTCTAGCTTTCTCCTTGCTGACTGTTAGAAAGTACCTCCAAAAAGTGATGAAATGCATTTGAATGTGGCTAGTGCAACTGCAGAGCCGAATTTTTAATTTTGTTGAACTATAATTCATTTAAAGTTAAATAGCCGCATTAGTGGCTACTGTATTAGACAGCACAGCTCTAGGCTAGTCCAACACAAACATAACATTTAGTAATCACTCTTTCACAATAGCCGATGGATTAATTTTGTTTGTTGTTGTCGTTGTTAACAAGTTTCTATTTCCTGTAGTTGGGATTTTACATTAGGTATGTATAATAAGTCATGATTCCTGCTAATCAAATTGCTTGATGTTCATAAAATTAGTTGAGATGTAAGAATAGTTTCTGCTCTATTACAATATTAAAAGCACCAAGACTTTCAGAGAGTCCATGTCTGAAACAAATTGAGAACCCGTGGACTAACATGTAGGCATCCATCACCTTTCCATAATTTTGGTAGGAAACAAAACCTTGTCCCTCCAGATTCACTAATAAAGTAAGGACTTTTTTATTTGCTTTGAAAAATTATTGTTGAGGTTCATCCTTTACGTTCACATCAGCCCTTTGCCTTACCCACATATAGACATATGAATATTTTTACAGTAAGCTTATAATTTGTTAATTTAATTTTTGCATTACTTTGAAAGTTCATTGAAGTATAGCATGCATAAGAAAGGTGCACAAGTCATATCCGTATGCGTCCATGACTTTTTATAGTATTGTTAATTAATCATTTTATTCTGAGTTTAAACAAGGTGAATAAATTTCTAAGGATTGGTGAATGCGGTAAGTCCTTAAAGGAATCTCCAGGAAGCAGTTGTGGAAGAGCTCTGAGACTATCCCTACTTCTAGCTACTTCTCTCCTTCCAAAATTCTTGTCACTCACTCCCACCCACGTCTGTAGCTCTGCATTTCCAGTAGGTTGCTTACTTCCCACTGCTCCAGAATAAAGGTCAAAGACATTTGGATTGTGATGTGACTGCATCTGATCTTCAACCATCAGAATCCATTTTCATACAAATAACTACCTAAATTCCAGGTGCTGAATTCTACAAAAAAAGCCAGGGTCTTTTGAAGACATTCAGCCAACTGAATATCTAAATATTTTTCTTCTCTATTTGGTTTTAGTAGTTCTCCTTCTCTCTCTTTCTCTTTCTCTCTTTAAGGTTTTGCAGGCTGTAGTAATTTCTGTTACTGAATGTATTTCATTTTAATTTTTTAAATGCTCTTCTAATTTGAATTTAGGCCTTCATACAGATTTGTCGCCTGGGCTGTTTTTGAAATATATGATTTTAAATGCATGAAACTCATCCTTTAAAAATGATTTGTGAGTGTACATTTGAAAATGGTTAATGCTTATTTATTACAAATGGAATAATTACAGCTAATGGAACAGTGCCATTTAACATCAGTATAGTGGTGTGGGGGAGCTTGATAATTAGCAGCTCCATAAGTGCCTTTTTTTAGCTTACGAAATGACAGCCACAGAACACCTTTCCGTGAAATGTCTCCATGTACTAAATTCTTTCTTGTTTATTCTTATTGGTTGTTGACGACTGATTTCTGGGGAGGCATTTGGACTTAATTGATTTAATCAACACCCAAATCCTCCTCCCACTTAGAACATAACCATAATTTTTAAATATGCAAGATTGAAATTGCTTAGAATAAGAAATATGATTTTTTCTATGCAAAAACTTAATTTCTAAAAGTTTCCAGCTACCAGAGTTGATCATGCCCCCTTTGGAACAGGTTGCTCTTCAAGATGGGGGAACTACAAATTGGTGTTTTGAATGACTGTGTTTCTAGTTATTACCTCATTTACCTAGAAAAGAGGGGAAAAATCACTTTTATTCTGGTCGTTTACTATGCTCCACAAATGTTTCTTTAGCAGTGTTCCTAGAGTAAATAGAATTTGCATTTTGAATTTTCAACAGAAATCTAAACCACCTAATGGTTCGAGTTGTCCTTTTTAGCCTTTTGATTGTCAAGTGAAGGCCACTCCTTTATGTTCTCGTTTTGAGACTCTAATATTGATGATTGTGATAAAAGTAAAAACTCTGTCTCCATCAAAGAACTACCACTCTGATTTCATTTTCTCTCATAGTCTAAGTTTGACTACAACATTAACTAAGAAACTATATTAAGTGACTTTCAGGAAGAATAGCCTGAGGAGCTGCATTTAAAATTAAACTTTTCCAATGCATAAAGTTTATGTATTAAAGCTTATATAAAATATTGCATGTTCTTTCTCCTTCTCTTTGAGCACTAAGAGATTATGATACTGGACCTAATATTACCCTTAGAACTTCTACCGACATCAATAAGAAAAGAAATAACTGGTAATTTATTCTGAGTCAGGAAGACATTTTCTAAAATGCAGTGCGACCCTAATTTAGAGTAGAGGGAAAAGGGTTTAAATTAGGTTTTTTTATGGTGGTAAGTATTTGCAGACAATGTCGAGATTTATGGATTAATTTGTTTTAAATTAACTTTTATAGGGTGACTAATAGTCCACAGGGATAAACCAGACTTTCAATTGCCCATGATTTTTAGTCAAATCCTAGAGAGGAGATCATTTCTCTCAGGAAAAGGGACACATTCTTTAGAGAGTGCAATGCAGTGTTTCATTTTGTTTTGTCAGTGTCCAGAGAAGATAAATAAGTTCTAGGCCTTGGGCAAAGATATTCACCACTGGCCCAAGATTTGATGTCACATTTCACTCAGAAAAGCAGAAAGACCCTCACCTCCACCCTGGCAGAGATCTTTCATCAGGAGATTTCACTGGGTAACTTACCAGTGGTGCCCAAAGAGTGTTCCTACAGACAAATGTTCTGCATTGTGGATGCATAAAGCTGTTTCCCTGTTTTCCCTTTAGTCTAAGAAACACTGATCAGATTCAAGAGCTGAAAACTAAAAAAGAAATCAGCATTTTGTATGCTATATTGTATTAGACTCTGCCTATAAGGTACTCAGTATCAAGGTCAGAGATGGCAAAATTAGTCCGCAAAATGTATGTATCTATGCATTTATCTATCATTTTATCTATCTATCTATTCATTCAATCACCCACCATACATCCATTCATCTGTTTATACATTTCCTGAGCATCTGCTACACATTTGACCTAATGCTAGCACCTAGAGAAGTGAATCAGATTTTGGACTAGACTGACTATGATTACATCTATTTGACCCATTGAAGGCATGTTTCATTAGCAAACTAATTTTATTAATGCCATGTTTAAATCTCACAAACAGCTGAAGAACATATTGAAAAGAATAGTATTTTGGTAACATATCTTTGTAGACAACACTCTGTATTCATAAGCTTTAATTCTATCTAACTGTCTTCCAATTTAGACTATATTTAGGTTGACCATTGCTTTCTCTCTGCAAATTTCAGCACATCATTCTGTGGTGTTCTGGTTTCCCTTGTTGCTGCCCATTTAAATGTTTTGTTTTGTGTTTTGTTTTATCAGAAACCAGCCCTATCACTTCTTGCTGCTTTCAGAATTTCCCCTTTATCCTTGCTGTTCTGCAGTTGTTCTATAACATGTTTTGGTCTTATTTTCTTGTATGTATCAATAAAATTAGTTTGGAAATTAGTTTTTTCCAGATCCCAAGGATTCAAGTGTTGCATTCGTTCTAGAAAATTATTCATTATTCACTTCAAATGTTGTTTATCATGCTGTGTATTAACTCCTTCTGGTATTCAAAATAGACATAAGTTAGGTCTTAGTCCTCCATGTCTGTCAACTTCTTTTTCCATACCTTCCATTTCTTGGTCTCTTTGGATCACACTTTTTAAATTTCTTGTTAATTAATTTTCTCTTTAATGGCATCTATTCCTGGATCCATTCTTGAACCCATTCGTTGACTGTTTTTTTCTATTTTGTGAAATAAGCCTATTTAAAAGTGGTGTTTGCTCTGATTTATCACAGCTGATCTTTTATTTGGATGTTAAGGATTTTTTGTATGTCAGCTGTGTGTGTGTGTGTGTGTATAGACTTTTTTATTGAAGTACAACATTGTATTAGTCCATTTTCACCCTGCTAGTAAAGACATACCTGAGACTGGGCAATTTACAAAAGAAAGACGTTTATCGAACTTACAGTTCCACATGGCTGGGGAGGCCTCACAATCATAGTGGAAGTTGAAAGGCATGTCTCACATGGTGGCTGACAAGAGAAGAGAGCTTGTGCAGGGAAACTCCCCTTTTTGAAACCATCAGATCTTTTGGGACTTATTCACTATCATGAGAACAGCATAGGAAAGACCTGCCCCCATGATTCAATTATCTCCTACTGAGTCCCTCCCACAACATGAGGGAATTATGGGAGCTACAAGATGATATTTAGGTGGGGACACAGATTCAAATCATATCATTCCACCCCTGACCCCTCCCAAATCTCGTATCTTCACATTTCAAAACAAATCAGGCCTTCCCAAAGTCTTAGTTCATTTCAGCATTAACTCAAAAGTCCACACTCCAATGTCTTATCTGAGACAAGATGAATCCCTTCCATCTATGAGCCTGTAAAATCAAAAGCAAGTTATTAATTCCTAGATACAATTGGGATATAGGCGTTGGGTAAATACAGCCATTACAAATGGGAGAAATTGACCAAAACAAAGGGGTTACAAACCCCATGCAAATGTGAAATCTAGCAGGGTAGTCAAATCTTAAAACTCCGAAATAATCTCCTTTGACTCCATGTCTTGCATCTTGGTCATGCTGATGCAAGAAGTGGGTTCCCATAGTCTTGTGCAGCTCTGCCCCTGTGGCTTTGCAGGCTACAGCCTCCCTCTCAGCTGCCTTCATGAGTTGGCGTTCAGTGAGAGCAGCTTTTCCAGGTGCATGGTGCAAGCTGTCAGTGGATCTACTATTCTGGGGTCTGGAGGACGGTGGCCCTCTTCTCACAGCTCCACTAGGTGGTGCCCCAGTAGGGACTCTGTGTGGGGCTCCAATCTCACATTTCCCTTCTGCACTGCCCTAGCAGACGTTCACCATGAGGACCCCACCCCTACAGAAAACTTCTGTCTTGGGCACCTAGGTGTTTATATACATCTTATGAAATCTAGGTGGAGATTCTCAAACTTCAGTTCTTGACTTCTGTGCACTCTCAGGCTCAACACCATGTAAAAGCTGCCAAGGCTTGAGGCTTGCACCCTGTGAAGCCATGTCCCAAGCTCTATGTTGGCCCTTTTCAGCCACTGCTGGAGTGACTGGGATGCAGGGCACTAAATCCCTAGGCTGCACACAGCATGGGAACCCTGGGCCCAACCCATGAAACCACTTTTTCCTCCTAGGCCTCCAGGCCTGTGATGGGAGGGGCTGTTGCAAAGGTCTCTGACATGCCCTCGAGACATTTTCCCCATTGTCTTCGTGATTAACATTCATCAACTTGTTACTTATGCAAATTTCTGTAGTCCACTTGAATTTTTCCTCAGAAAATTGGGATTTTCTTTTCTTTTGCATTGACAGGCTACAAATTTTCCAAACTTTTATGCTCTGCTTCCCTTTTAAAACCGAATGCCTTTAAAAACACCCAAGTCACCTATTGAATGCTTTGCTGCTTAGAAATTTCTTCTACCAGATACCCTAAATTATCTCTCTCAAGTTCAAAGTTCCACAGATCTCTAGGGCAGAGGCACAATGCCACCAGTCTCTTTGCTAAAACATAACAAGAGTCACCTTTGCTCCAGTTCCCAATAAGTTCCTCATCTCCATCTGAGACCTCCTCAGCCTGGAACTTATTTTTCATATCACTATCAGTAATTTTGTCAAAACCATTCAACAATCTTTAGGAAGTTCCAAACTTTCCCACTTTTTCCTGTCTTCTCTGGGGCACTCAAACTGCTCCAACCTCTGCCTGTTACACAGTTACAAAGTCACTTCCACATTTTGGGGTATCTTTTTAGCAACACCCCACTCTACCGGTACCAATTTACAGCATTAGTCCATTTTCACACTGCTAATAAAGACATACCCAAGACTGGGCAATTTACAAAAGAAAGAGGTTTATCAGACTATGGTTCCATGTGGCTGGGGAGGCCTCACAATCATGGTGAAGGTGAAAGGCATGTCTCACATGGTGGCAGACAAGAGAAGAGCACTATTTGTGCAGGGAAAATTCCCTTTTTAAAACCATCAGATCTTGTGAGACTTATTCGCTATCACAAGAATAGCACAGCAAAGACCCACCCCCATGATTGAATTATCTCCCACTGGGTCCCTCCCATAATACATGTGAATTATGGGAGCCATAAGATGAGATTTGGGTGGAGACACAGAGCCAAACCATATGAAACAGACATTTCAAAACCAATCATACCTTCCCAATAGTCCCCCAAAGTCTTAACTCATTTCAGCATTAAGTCAGAAATTCACAATCCAATGTCTCATCTGAGACAAGGTGAATCCCTTCCACCTATGAGCCTGTAAAATCAAAAACAAGTTATTTACTTCCTAGATACAATGAGGGTACAGGCACTGGGTAAATACAGCCATTCCAAATGGGAGACATTGGCCAAAACAAAGGGGTTACAGGCCCCATGCAAGTGTGAAATCCAGCAGGGCAGTCGAATCTTAAAACTCCAAAATGATCTCCTTCGACTCCATGTCTTGCATCCCAGTCACACTGATGCAAGAGGTGGGTTTCCATGGTGAACCCACCATGGTGAAAGGCATGATTGGTAAAATGCAGAAAATCTTAAATTTGTAACTAGATGAATTTTCATAAAATGAACACACATTTATAATCATTATAAATAGTGCTGCTACAAAGTTTCTTGCACATTTATTTTGGTAAGCATATGTTGAGCATTTTTATTGGGTTTATACCTAAAGAAACTGCTTTGTCATGGGGTACATGTTTTCCAGCTTTAGTGAATGCCGCCAAACAGTTTTCCAAAGTGATTTTACCAATTTGCCGTCCTCTCAGTATATGAGAATTCCGACCATCCATGTTCTTGTATACTATTTAACTTCAAGTATTATAATTTCTGAACGTTCTGTTTGATTATTTTATTTAAAAATTCTGTTTTATTCCCTTTCAAATCTGCCTGTTCCTTAGACATATTTTCAAGCCATCTCTTATTTTTATGAGCATGTTAAACATTCTTATTGCATACTCTTTAAAGTTCTGGTCTTCATCCATTTGACTCAGCAATTTGTTTCCTTATTTATTTCACTTTTAAAAAAAAAAAATTATGAGCTTCTATTTAATAACATTTATGTGTGGAAATTCTTTGAAGTCTGAGTTAGAGGTATATTCCCCCAGGTAGGATTTGCATTTGTATTTATCAGGTGTCTGGAAGCACCTCCAGCCTGGGAGAATAGACTAAAATTTGTAAGGGCAAGCTTGTGGTTATGACCATATAAAGAATTTTTTCCCCCTTCCATTCAAAACCAATATTGAAAGAAAATTTTCTCATGTCTTTTTCTATGAGCCAGGCTTTCTCCCTCATTCACCCTTTCAACTGAGCCATAGTAGTATCCTTTGAGGTCTTGGCCTAATGCTAAGAGCCCAGTGAAGTCGTCTTCTATCAAATTAACCTCTGTGGGCCAGCTCTAATCCCCTGACCCCTCTTCTCTACACATCTGATAAAATAAAATCTGTTGGTCAGACACAAAGAATGAACAGCTGTCCCCAAGCTTCCCTTACTTTGCCTTACTCTCTGGGTTTGTGCTTTCACTCCAGTTTCTTTCTCTGAAAAGTAGCCCTTAATTTCTTATGAGCTTAGCAGTGAATTCAAAACAGATCTTTAAAATTTTCATCCAGCATTATGTATTATTTTTCAGGGGTGAAATTGTTTAGAAGAGCAGCTCTTAAAATGTGATCTAGGAGATTTGAGTGTCTCTGAGGTCTTTTCCAGAGTTTGCTAGGTCAAATATATTTTCATAATAATAAAAAGATTTGGTTTGCATTTTTCACTCTTACTCCCTCCTGAGAGTACAGTGGAGAACAATGATAACATGAAAAGTGTTGATGTCATCATTCTGACAGCTAATGGAATGTATGCTTTTGCGTTCTCATGATTAAAAAAAAAACCTCTCAGCTTTAATTTCTAGCATAGTACATATCGATTAGTATAATTCATATAACAGAAGCTCTTTGGGGTTCTTCATAATTTTTAGGAACGAAAAGGGATTCTGAGTTCAGGAAGCTAGAGAAGTGCTGATTTGGGGGTATCCTTTGTGCTAAATTGTGAAAAATGAAATTCTTCAAATGCCAAAATATAGAACATCATCAATGTGTGCTATAAACAATCAGGAAGTGCAGAAGATCTAAGTTAAGCTGCTGCAGAAGGCTTTATGCAAATATGTTCCTAAGACCATGAGTTCTTCCAGAGCAAGAATCTTCTGAAGTAGGAAGCCAGGCTTTATCATGCACCACGAGCTCCTGAGAAGGAATTCAGCAACTCTGAGTCATAGTTTCCTCAACTACTTAATGTAGAAACATAAGAATCCTAGTCCTTCCTCCAAGTGTTGAACCTGTAATGTAAGATGATAGCAAGATCAGTCTTGGGTCTTTGTAACGTTTCGAGTTGTTGAAAATAAAGATTTTTCAAAACTAATAAAGATATGTTTGACTCAGTTTTCCTTCTTAGGTAAAAATGTCCAGAGTTTAAAACTGGGAAATAAATTTAACTGGTATCTTAAAGACCAATATGTAGTAGTAACTGTCCTCTACTATGGCCTACACTTTGACCAGTGTTTAAAAAATGAACCATCTTAATGCTACTAAAGGAAAAATAAATGTGATGTTGGAGAGTCAGCTTGATCTGATGGGAAGAAAACCACATTAAGGAAGCCTAAGTTCTAATCTTGCTCTGTGACATGCCAACTGTATGACATTCCATGTTGTGGTCAGATGTCATGCTGATGACCCCCAATGAACCACATTTGTTATGCACCCTCTTGTGTAGTCTCCTCCCACCTTGTCTCTGGGCTCCCCTTGGGCAATGGGGCATTTGCAAGTATGATAGAGTCAGAGACTTGACAAATGCTCACACATTAGGGCTTGTCCTCTTGGAATGCTTCCACTTGTAAGGCAACTGTCTTGTTAGAAAGAAACTCAGGCTAAACTATTGAATATTGAGTGTCACAGGAGAGAACACATCGAGGATGAGAGGTCACCTTGGATATTCCATTCCCGGGCTCCCAGTTGAATGCAATTCCATGAGTGACCTCAGTCCCTACCAAATAGAGCAAAAGTACTGCCCATATGAACCCATTCAACCCACAGAATTGTGAGAAATAATAAACCATTGTTGTCTTAAGTCACTATGTTTTGAGATGGTCTGTTATACAGTTATAGATTACACATTCTAACCACTTCTCTCTAAAACTTTTTATTTTTTATTATTTTTTAAAAAGATGAGGTCTCACTCTGTTACCCAGGTTGAGGTGCAGTAGTGTAATTATAGCTCACTGCAGCCTTGAACTCCTGGGCTCAAGCAATCCTCCCACCTCAGCCTCCAAATTAGCAGGAACTATAGGCACAAGCCACCGCTCTCGGCTTAAAAATAGGAATGAAAATCATAGGGTGCGGAATTTGCCCCACTCTTCTCAGAGGACTTGCACAAATATCAAATGAGTTAATAAATGTGAGGTATTGTTACTATTTGTCCAGTGAGCTAGGTATGACTACATACTGTGGTTATGTCTATGAAACTGGTTTGACTCTTTTGACTGACTTGACCAGTTAAATCAATCTCATTAGAGAAAAATAAAACCTTGTAACTTGATTTTTGACTGACTTGATTACTGTTTTGACCCCTCTGACTTTTTGGTTGAGTTCAACTTTTTTTTAACTGAATAACTTGACGTTGTGGGTTTAGTCAGTCAAAGTAATCAAAACAGTTTGGTGTATAGAAACAGTCCATGTGTGATATTTTCTTCTTATTTAACTTTAGTGGAAAATTACGTGACAGAGGGGAATATATGCATAGCAAATGTGGTGTAAAATTCTACTTCTAACTACCCAGTTTCAAATTACTGTATAGATTACAGCAACATTTGTTTGATAGTGAAAAAATATAGTTAGTTTTTATTTCCCAATGGCATGCTACATTATAAGTCCATTAACAGTTGCATGTGTTACTGCTGTAATTCTAATAACTGCCATATATTATTATGGCAATAATAATGTAATTCTCATAGTATACAATATGTAATTTATTGAACATTGCCAGAATTTATTTTTAAATAGTAAATTTGGTTTGCTTTTCAGCATAGAACTCCCTTTGTCCTGCTTTGGGAGTTTAGTCACATTCCTTTTGTTTGAAGAAGCCGTCAGAAGCACATGTCTGAGATGACTGCACGCAAGAGAATGTTGAAGCTTGGCAGTCATTAAAGTTCCAGGTTAGAAGTGAAGTGAATGATTGGAATGCAGGTTGAGTAGGTCCATTCATATATGTCATATTGATACTACCAGAGCTGCTGACTAGGTGATTCAAATATAAGCCACCGTTATTGGAGTATTTGCAGATATTCTACTGTGCTTAAGGTTATGACAGATGAAGCTTTCCTTATGAATTGTCAAAAGGATCACAAACCCCTCTGCGGGTTCTATTTCCATCACCAGTAGCTTGCTTGCTTTATTATTATTATTATTATTTCTTCTAATGCCCTTTGAATATAGTTCTTCAGAATTCTACATCATGAAAAAGCTATGCAAGCTATGCAAAACGCTCTTGAGTTTGTTTACCTGCTCCCCAGCTGGAATGATTCTAAACTATTCCGAGAAGATAGGCATCTGTATTTTTCTTTTAGTAGTCCAACTGAAAATCAAATACAAATGTAACCGTTGTTTCCATTTCTTCAACCCATTTCACGATGTTCTTCTTGATTTATTTCCTAAACATAGTGTAACATAATTTAAACCATCAATAGGTATCACAGAAATACCTCAAATTGCAGTTCATATGTATTCACTTTGTTTGGTATAAAATAAACCCCCCTTATTGTGTTTAAACCAACTTACTTCAGTGCTGGGAGAGGAAACCCACTGTGGGTCCTGAATGTCCCTTCACATTTTTGCTGATTGTGCCAAATTGCAAGCCTCATGTGACCTCTGGCCCGGTTCCCTTCCAATTGCTGGTTACTGAGGCAATTGGTACTAATACTTCAAGACCACCACAGCTGACTATCATACAGCATTTCGTTCTTTTTCACTCAAAAAAGCCATTTATTTAGATTTTTCTAATAATATCCCTTAATCATTTAGTTGTTTCTTCTCTAGATCTTTTCAAAATTTCAATGTCCCTCTTGAGTTGAGTACAAAGTTGACTCTTAACAAAGCCTAACCACTGTTCAGCATAGAAGTATGAACTAAAACTTCTGTGAGTTTAAATTACTCTTCATCCTTGTTCAAATCAATGCTTGCTGTGTATCCTTTCATTTATTTGTTCTTTTCTCAGGCAATTTTATTTATTCTTTCATTTATTCCTCATTCTTTTATTTATCCAACAAATGATTACTGAGTGCCCATGCGCTCAATTACTAACCAATGGGTATAAAAGTAACTTGGACATGACTCTTAATTTTGGACATTTTGTTTCTCAAAGCTAGCCTGTATGCAAATCAAATGTCTTCTAGACCCATATGCTGTAAGTACAAAAAACTAGACCAGATTTAAAGGACCTAAATGCCAGAATGTGGACGTAGAAGTACCTGCTGAAGACTAGTTTTGAGTAGATGTATTCAGAAATGTTCATTTGATAGAAATATGTAGAATTGATTAATGAAAATAGAAATAGTAAGTGGAATTTCTTTCAGAAGGTTATAATAACAAATATTCATGTTTCCTCATTTGAAACTTTTGAGCCCAGATATATTCTGGATTCAGAATTTTCCAGAGTTTAGAAAGGTGCTACAAGGTATATACCATGTATTGAATAACACTGGATTCTGGAGAAGCTCCCTATGGTCAAATGCTTCTATATTTCTCCAGATAAATTCAAACTACACATTATAAATGGTGTCTATAAAATTCTCCTGTCAACTCATGTCACAAACGATTTTTAAAACACAAAACCTGGATTACCAAAACTTTCTGGGCTTCAGAACTGCAGATAAAGGTCTATCGATCTCTGGTCTGAGCAAGAGGAAATGTCCATGAATTAGTGAGGTAAAGAGGAAGAACGGATGTAAGAAATATCACAAAAGCAGCATTAGGGTGCTTGTCGTTTTGTTACATATTATGCAGGAAAAGATATGCCACAACAATGACTCCGAGGTTTTGAGCCTGGGTGACTGGGAGGACGGTGGTGTCATTAACTGAATAGAAAGGACATAGGGGGAGGGGACCACATGGTAGGAAGTGGGGAAGGAGGGAGATGATGATTAATTCAACTAGAAATATACAAATCTCCAGGACATTATGAAGCTGCCTGAAATTAGCATGATTAAAGGTGCCTCTCACGGTGTTTTGGTGAGGATGTGATTTCTAACTAAATTAGAAATCAGTAGCCTTTCACATATAAGCATATAACATATTTGATTAATCAAATCTGAAATTTGAATTCATCCCACCTAAGAAGTCATCCTAGACACTTCTTAAAAAAAAAAAAATGGCACAAACGATGGTGGTATTTTAAAATTGGAAAACAATTTTAAAGAGAATACATACATTTCAAAATTCTATCTGGATTAAAATGGAGCTATTTTAATCTATTTCTGCAAA
The DNA here is from genome assembly GCF_002776525.5 of Piliocolobus tephrosceles. NCBI lineage: Eukaryota > Metazoa > Chordata > Mammalia > Primates > Cercopithecidae > Piliocolobus > Piliocolobus tephrosceles. The sequence goes on along the minus strand of NC_045435.1, from coordinate 65,811,448 downwards.
GCTACTTGTGACAGTAAATAAAGCATGTGGCTCAGGTATAAAAACTATCTGACCCATTTTGGGTAATAACTACACATTAGATCAGTGACTTAAACATTATCATTTGTATGAGCGATCAACTGGCTAGACCTGCACATACTACATTTTTAAACAGGAGTCAAGTGTGGCTTAAAATTATCAGAGAAATATTTCTTTTAACTCTCATGTACATTTCTAGAAATGTAGTAGCAACCTTATATGACATAGCTATCAAGGAACATTCTAATTTTTGCTGATTTTTTTAACATCAGTCGATATGTCTCAAATGATTTGCTTCTTACACCACCGTCTATTTTTAAAGTCCCTTGATAGAGGTGAACGGATGTATCTCGGGTTTGTAAAAACCAGTCATATCAAATTATGCCACTGGTTCTTCTCTTCAACAGCTTACTTGTACCTAGAAAACTTTACTTACTTTTCCGCCTTTACGTAGAAGTACTTCTTGAACTGTAAATTCTTTGGGTAGCCCTCTTGCCACCAAGTCTGTTGACTGATGGCAATTAAGCCACAGAAACAGTCCATCTGTGAGGAGGATGTGCTACAGCCTGTGTAATCAGAAGCATGGAGAAGGGGCTAAACAAGGAATGGGAGGTAAGTCCCCAAGCCCTGTATTTTAATTCATTGGTCAAATGAAGAGAACTCTTGAATAATAAATCTATGCTTTTTTCCTAGGAAGGTAGAGAAGTTCAGTATTAAACATATCTTCACGTACATTATTTTGCTCTTAACTACATTTTCATTGAAATATATTTGACTATACTTTTAGGTAGCCTGATCCTCTTAGAAAGTGTTTTCAGAAAAGCAGAATTATTATTTGATAGAGCTGTTAAATGACCCTGTTTCATCCTGAAGTGCTTAATTTTTTTACTGTCATGACATACTGGAGCTTTTCTCCCTATCAAGGATATAGGATTAAGAAAATGTATTTCAATTATTGAAACAAAGGTCACAGAACATTCTGAGTAGATGACTGTCTTCCATTGTAGGTTACATTGTTTATATATTTAATAATACTGTAACAATGACAACTTTCTTGCTTTATAGTTAGAAAAACAGCAATGGCCCATGCATGCAAAGCAGAGGAAAATATTTTATTTTGTCCCAGAAGTCTTACTGCCTCACCTCTTGAGCACAGTCTACCGAAAAGAGCTTTAACCTTCTCACTGCTCAGATGTTGCCCTGGCTTAGGGGAGTGATCTTCAAGGCCCAGGTGGGAAGGGAGGAAGGGAAAGAACCAGTGCATTTCAGTGACCTTAGGCAATGCACAGACTCAGGTGGAACAGGTTGGAACTTTGAGTACAGGATGAAAGGGCCTAGCAGTGGGAAAAAATGGGGCTGCATTCAGGGAAAATGCCCAATTAAAAGAATTGTGAGACCCTGGTGCATATTACCAAAAGATTCAGTGAAATCGGTGATTTTAATGAATAAAATACAATGATTTTTGCAGGATAATTGATCTGAAGTGCTGCCCCGACGCTAAGGAATGAATGAATCCACCTTCACACGTCTTTTCAGGCCCTTCAATTCTATGACTGGTGCATTATATTATTTAGAATAAATAATAAAGAACTAAATATGCTTTTTTTCTATGCGTGGCATTAGCCATCTTTGTGTGTGAATGTGGTACCTGCCAATTACTTGCATTAATGTAAATGGCTAAAATATACAAATTAAGTTATGAACATACTGTTACATTTAACAGATTAACTGAAAACCTATGAAGATTTCAAGAGTATATTAAATGCATAAAAGCCATTTTCTTGATCTTGAATTTGTAGGCTATTTCTTTTTACCCAAAAAGTGTGTGATCTTAGAGCCCTGAATGTGTTCTGAGTGTAGCAAAATAAATTTAATATAGATTGATAAACATGTGATCACCAGGCTACATGCTTTGGGAAGCACCAGCACACCTAATCGTCATAGTAGTCTAGGCACGGGTCAGCAAACTTTATCTGTAAAGGGATAGACAGTAAATATTCGAGGTTTTATTAGACTTAAGGTTCCTGTACAAACTACTTAACTCTGCCATTGCATCCTTATAATATATAAATGAATGGGCAAGGCTGTATTCCAATAAAACTTTATTTACCCAAATAAGCAGCAAGCCACATTTGGCCTATCAGTAGTAATTTGCCTGCTCTTGATCTCGTGATAGGTATTATTACCGCTGTTCATGGATGATAGAAGGGAAACTCAGAGGGGTTATTTTAGTTACTCAGGGTCTCACAAGTGAGTGGGTTGAGGATTCAAATTAGTACCAGCTAAATTTATTTGAAAATATATTGATTAATAAATTATAATAGTATTGTTTTGTGAGGTATTTGCATTCAATAATAATCTATTCCAATAACATTTAGATATTATTTCATTGTCTCTCTTGTTATTTATAAATGTATTCAAATATTTTAATCAGTTACTCTGAGAATTTTAGCTGGCAAGAAATCTGCAAATTTTTGTATTTTTAAAATAGACTTAGGGAATACATATGCAAGTTTGTTACAAGGATATATTGCATAATTGTAAGGTTTGGGCTTCTAGTGTGCCCATCACCCAAATAGTGAACATCATACCCAATGTTGATTGGGTGATGTTTCAACTCTCACCACCCTCCTACCTTCCCCAGTTTTAGAGTCCCCACTGTCTGTTACTTCCCTCTGTATGTTTATGTGGTATTGTTTAACTCCCACCCAGATGTGAGAACATGTGGTATTTGATTTTCTGTTTCTGAGTTACTGCACTTAGGATAATGGCCTCCAACTCCATCCACGTTGCTGCAAAAGACATTATTTTATTGTTTTTTATGGCTGCATAGTATTCCATGGTATATATATATACCACTCCTTTTTAATCCAATCATCCATTGATGGATACTTAGATTGATTGTATACTTTGCTATTGTGAATAGTGCTGCAATAAACATACAAATGCAGGGGTCTTTTTGACATAACAATTTATATTCCTTTAGATAGATATCCAGTAGTGAGATTTCAGGGTTGAATGGTAATTCATTTTTAATTCTTTGAGAAATTTCCATACAGTTTTCCATAAAGGTTGTACTAATTTACCTTCCCACCAGCAGTGTATGAGCATTCCCTTTCCTCCACATCCTCACTGGCATCTCTCTCTCTCTCTCCCTTTTTTTTTTTTTTTTTTTTTTGACCTTTTAATAACAGCCATTCTGACTAGTATGAAATGGTATCTCATTGTGGTTTTGATTTGCATGTCTCTGATGATTAATGATACTGAGCATATTGACTTTTATTTCTTTCTCTTGCCTAAATTGCTCTAAGACTTCCAACACTGTATTGAGTAACAGTGGTGAAAGAAGACAACTTGTCTTATTCCAGTTCTTAGGGAGAATGCTTTCAAGTTTTCCCTATTCAGTATAATCTTGGCTGTGGATTTTTCATAGTTGGCTTTTATAATTTGAGGTATGTTCCAAGGAAGCATGGTTTGTTAAGGGTTTTATTATAAAGAGGCATTGGATTTTACCAAATGTTTTTTCTTCATCTATTGTGATAATCATATTGCTTTTGTTTTAATTCTCTTTATGTGGTAAGTCACATTTATTGCTCTGCATATGTTAAGTCATCCTTGCATCCCTGTAACAAAACCCACTTGATCATGTTGTGGCATCTTTTGATATGCTGTTGGACTTCGCTTGGTAGTATTTTTTTGAGGACTTTTACATCTATGTTCATCAAGGATATTGACCCATCGTCTCTTTTGCTATGTTCTTGCCTGATTTTGGTATCAGGGTAATACTGGTTTCATAGACTGAGTTAGGGAGGAATTCCCCTCCTGAATTTTTTGAAGTAGTTTCAGTAAGATTGATACCAGCTTTTCTTTGTGGTCTGGTAAAATTTGTCTGTGAATTCATCTGGCCCATGGATTTTGGGGGTATCTGCTTTTATTACTGATTCAATTTCATTATTCATTATTGGTATGTTCAGGATTTCTATTTTTTCCTGATTCAATCTTGGAAGATTATATCTTTCTAAAAAAGTATCCATTTCTTCTAGTTTTGCTAGTTTATGCCTATAGAGATGCTCATAGTAGTCTGTAATGATGTTTTGTATTTCTTTGGTATCAGTTCTAATGTTATCTTTATCATTTCTGATTGTGTTTATTTCAATTTTCTTTTTTTCTTGGTTAGTTTAGCTTTCATTCTATCAATTTTGTTTATCTTTTCAAAGAAGCAACTTTCTGTTTACTTAATACTTTGTATAAATTTTGATCTCAATCTCTCTAATCTTTTTTTTTATTTCTTCTGTTATCTTTGATTTTCATTTGTTCTTGTTTTTCTAGCTCCTTGAGGTGTGCCAGTAGGTTGTTAATTTGAGATCCTTCTGTCTTTTTACGTAGGCATTTAATGTTTTAAACATTCCACTTAGCACTAATTTTACTGTATCCCAAAGGTTTTGATATGTGGTGTCTCTATTTTCATTTGTTTCAGTTTTTTTTTAATATATCTGCCTTAATTTCAGCATTTTCCCAAAGATAATTCAGGAGCAAGTTGTTTAGTCTCCATATTTTGTATAGTTTTGAGCATTCTTCTTGATATTGATTTCTAATTTTATTCCACTGTGGTCTGAGAAGATACTTGACATGATTTCATTTTTTAATGTATTGTATCTTGCTTTATGGACAAGCATATAGTCTATTTTGCAGAATGTTCCATGTGCAGATGAGAAAAAATGTAAATCCTGCAGTTGCTAAGTAGACTGTTTTGTAAATGTCTACTAGGCCATTTGGTCTCAAATCCAGCTTTTTACTTTTTCTTCATCTCCCTCATAATGTTGATATCTCATACGTTTGGTTGCTTTACATAATACTACATCTCTTGTATTCTTTTTTTTTTTTTTTTTTTTTTTTTTTTTTGTCTGGTTTTCCCTCCCTTCCCCCGGCGGGGTGGGTTTGGGCTGTCCGCTTCTTCCTCTGTCCCCCTCCCCCCGGTTCCCCCCCAC